>NC_064617.1:466098667-466401697 GCF_023898315.1 Schistocerca nitens | reverse complement strand
CTGCTCTCTGCTTGGAGCGCACCTCCGATGCAGACGCCGTTTTCAATTGCTCCAACGCAATTTGAATAGCGCGCCAAAAACAGAACAACCAATCAGAGACTGTGCTCGACATCTATTGAGGATCCCAGAGTGCCCCAGAGAGCATCCCAGAGTGCCCCAGAGAGCTAAAACACTAAGAAGAATCGCTTCTCGGCTTTTGGCAAGATCAATGGGTAGTATTTGTGGCCCTTAAAAGGGCCGTTTATTGAAAACTGCTTTCAATTATTATATAAAGTACAATCATCCACAATGCGACAATCTTCCAAAGAAGAAGGACCACTAGCCTTCACCCATAAGTGAATAATACAATCGGAATTTATCTTACAACGTCTACGACAAGACAAAGACAAACTCCCGTGCGGAAAAAGGTAGGAACCCTCACTAGCAATAGCGCCACCACCAATCAAAATTTCATTAATCTCTAGTGGCTGAAGCGGGAATACTCCACGATGTCCCACAAAAAATTTAGCATTCTTTCAACCGAAACTGGCCGAGAAAATAATGTGTTACTCTACTTGTTGAACGCCCCTCTTAAATAGTGCTAGCCATCGTCAGTGTTCACGAATGTATTATTTGCAACCTCACGATTTTCGAAGGACATGCAATCATCTATAACGAAATAATATCCGGTACAAAAAGCAGTAATATTCAGTTGGATTTCGAAAAAACATCATCCTGGTGCAATGCCCTGCAAATAGCTTTTAAAGTGAAGAAATGCCATGACGTTCACTTCGCATAAAGTAAAACCATCTTTCGACTAATGAGTAACTACTAGAAGCTGTCCTGGGAGTAAAGATATGGCATGAAACGACTACATAGACTCAGCGGTGCGTTCAAGAAAATATGCCAGCTACGATTCTTTGATAGGATACTAGTAAACTACAGTTTATCTACTGAGGAGATGGCTTACATAACACTTGTACTGGTCACACCTGTGTATGTAACCCATATCACGTCGGAATTGCAGAAGACATCGTTAATATACAAATAAAGACGGTAGAAATGGTCACGGGCAACTTCGTCTGACGTAACAGAAATATAGAAATATTTCGTCTGGCAGACTCTAAAAGAATAACACTCTACATCTCACAATGGCCTGCTTGTGAAAACTTAGAGCAGTCGTTCAGTGAAGAAACAACAAATATTCTTCTATCTCCGACGTATCTTTTCCATAGAGATCGCGTAGATCTGAGCAGACAACAAGTCGTGTACAGACGTATATTCAGTTATTCTTCCCACGCTCCGTCACTTTAGGGTTGAAATGGTTCAAGTGGCTCTGAGCGCTATGGGACTTAACATCTGAGATCATCAGTCCCCCAGAACTTAGAACTACTTAAACCTAACTAACCTGAGGACATCACACATGCATACCCGAGGCAGGATTCGAACGTGCGACCGTAGAGGTCGCGCGGATCCAGACTGAAGCGCCTAGAACCGCTCGGCCACAGCGGCCGGCCACTTTAGGGAAAAGGAGAAACCTTAATAGATAGTAAGAAAAAAAGTGCCCTCTACCACACACTTCGCAGTGATTCTCAGACTATACGGGTATGAATATTTAGATTCAAGACACGTAAATTTATTAATTTGTGGAAAACATAGCGAATAATATAGTGCGAAGATCAGTTGTCACGTACTCTGCCTTGATTGTAAGTGGCAAGGTAAAACTGAGATCCGGTCTGGGATTCCTACCTGGAACCCGACCTTTCTCCGACAGTGTGCTACCAGTCACTACATGCGAACACACCACCACGGACCAACTCCAAAATTTTGCTTGCTACGGTCTTCTTCTCTCTGTTTCCCTTTTAATTGTGCAAACGTAAAGGATTGGTAGAGCCTTCCAAACTTTAACTCGAAGTTGACGCACAGTTTTTCCCTGTTGTTAGCACAATGTCATTGTTATAGAGAAGTGTCCATGATTTTCAGTGACGCACACCCTATGTAGCAGTGTCCTTTTGTGACACTGAGAGTCAGTGGTGACGAAGCAGTCTGAAAATGGAAAATTACTTAGGTAATTGGACGCTGGTGATTAGTTTACGCGTTGTGCACAATTATCGCAGCTGCAGCAGTTTGACGATGAATTAAGGAGCGCTATGTTCGTGAAACACCATCAAGATCAATTCGTATTCCATTCTGTCTAAGGCATCGTAGAGGTTCAAGGAATGTAATAGACTTATCGTATCAAACGAAGTTGAGGAGAGACTGAAAAGTCGTTATCACGCTAGATCCACAGGGTTGAGTCCTGGGCGCACAGCTGTTCTCCTTGTATACCACCTGACAAAAAAGTGAAGCATCCTGAAGACATGGTCGGATGTCAGCGTCTTTGCGTAGGGATACAAGTCATCGGCAAGTATGTAAATGATTAAGAGTTGCAATGCCGTGTGGTAGATATAAGGACTACCATAGTGTTTTAGTGTTGTTCGTGTTTAGGATTGTTACCAGTCCCGGTAGGGTACATAAAGTAATTTAACAGGGTCAGATATTGAGTGATTACTGTGAAGGACACCGAGATGTCCCGTATTCTTGTGAGGTAGCGTTGTCAGCACCTGACAGAGTCAGAAGGGAGCCTCATTGTGGGTCTCCATTTAGCTAGCTGGTCGAATAGTGTACTATCAGGATTTGTGCTGCACGATGTGAGACTTTTTGGAGAAGTGAGTTCAGGCATACCAGTCTTGAAGATTCCTGTAGACCACGTTTGATTACGACAAGTAGGGATAGCGGGGATATGCACCGAGCACATAATAACTCTACTTTTTTTATAACATTGTTCGAGAACAGCGATCTTATTGTGATAAAATTATTTAAAAGAATTGATGGTAGCCGAAGTTAACTTCTGACCGGTTTCAGCCGTTTAGTTACGGATCATCATACAAGCTTGCACCATATGGCACCATCGCCGACATCCAGCTGGTGCAAACTTTGATGATGGCCCGTAATTAAAAGGCTGAAACCAGTCAGACGTTAACATCGGTTGGAATAAAGACTGCTTTTAAATAATTTTATCACACAGTAACTGCTTGACATCTGTGTCTGTCTTCCAAGAATCCAAGAACAAGTGATGGACTAGCGTGTCGGCAGACCGCACACAGCTGTGACTCCTGCGGTTTGGAACGTACGGACACTCTCGTTGGAGGTGATGGACGGATCATAATCAGACATCTTGCTACCCTACTGGACATCTCTGTTGGAAGTGCTGACACATTCTTCCACCAGTTGGGTTACTCAAAGGTGTACACCTGCTGGGCTCCTCACAGTCTAACAGAAGGATGCAAACAGCAACGAAGAAGCATCTCTACGGAATTTCATACGCGTTATGGGGTTGACCATGGCAATTTTTTCTCGACATTCGTAACAGGAGATGAAACATGTGTTCATCGTTTCGAACTGGAAACAAAATGGAAATTGATGGAATGGTACCACACCACCTCCCCTTCGAAAAAAATAGTTCAAAGCCACGTCCTCAGCAGGTAGTCATGGCGACGATCTTCTGGGACTCTGAAGGGGTTATTCTGTTTGATATCCTCCTCCATGGTGCTAATTCGGTGTCATCCCGCATCACTAGTCAGTGACTACCAACAGCCAGAACATCGAATTACCGTCCCATGCGTAGGCTGCAATCAACACCACAACACAAACGCCTGCATCTGGAGTGGCACCGTGTTCGGGAAGCTTGGGCTGCTGATGAATGGCGTCGCATAGCGTTCAGCGATGAACTGCGGTTCTGCATTATCCCGAACGACCGTCGTGAGCGAGTACGGCGTCGACTTGGAGAGGTGACCCACTCTTCCAGAGATTTGGAGAGACATAGTGATGCTATTGCCAGGTCATGGTGTCGGAATTCATCGGGTGTAGAGCTACAGGTCACGACTGGTGGGGAATTCTGACGTCACAGTGGTAGTTCATGCTTACCTTGCGTCCTCATGTGTTACATCTCATGCGACTGTATAGTAGTGCAATTTTTCAACAGGATAAGTCGACACATGGCACGGGTCTGTAGAAACTGTCTGCTTGTAGTTGAGTTACTTCCACGACCAACAAAATCCCCATACCTCTCCGTGACATAACAGGTGTGGTACCAGCTTCGACATCTGCTCCTTCCCAGTGGCAGTGCCCAAGATATCAAGAAGCGGTTACCACAGTTGTGTGCCAGATTGCCTCAGGAGAGGATACAACAGCTTTACGACACCCCTCGAGACCGATTCAGTGGGTTCAGTGATTGAGTGGAGATACCAGGTCATAGTTGTAAGGGAACTCGTACTGCCAAGTGCTTTGTAAATTTGGCTAGATTTTTATGTTTAATGAAATAAAATCGCATATCCTCTCAATGCGTAATAATTCATTTTGTTTCCTCCTCCCTTTCTGGACTTCTTTTGCCAGGCAGTATGTTTCAACGATATTCATCTGTCATTTCTCTGCCGCCGACTTCTAGCTTTACCTGAGAAGCAGACCTGAAGATGCCAGTACTGTCATCGTCCAAATAACTGACGATCTATCTTCAGTGGTCAGATAGTCGCAAAACTTAGGACTTAAACTGAATATGGAGAAATCACAATTAGTGTTAGTATCCCATCAAAAATTAATTACTTCCAATTCAGTATCACAATCCACTTACCTCCGAATAGTTCGGAAGTTACGGGACATATTTCCACAGTGAGTGAAACGTAGACATGTGCAATCGCTCGCTCTGCTATACCTTCACTACAGTGCCTTTTCACCATGTGTAAGTGCTACCAACTGTTGGGCAACACTATGAAAATAACAGCAAGTCAATATAGCAGTGTGCACTATCCCGTGACCACCAGAATACTCGGTTGTGGTTGGTTCACTATATTCCACTGTATAATTAAATATTTTTATTGTTATTATGTATGGTAATTATTGAATGGTCATTTTATTATTTATTACTATAGATAATATTTTGTAATTAGTTATTTGCGTCGATGAAATGAAGCCAAATACGCAAAGCATGTTTTACTGAAAATGGGTACACATTTCTGTGTAAATCTTACATCTAAACATCATTAAAAATCATCTAAGAGCACTACCACACACAGAAGAATCTTCATCCTTCCAGAAAAATTCAGGTCTGGAAGGATTAATATTGTATGGAAAAATGTTGGGAGGGCTCTACTATATTGTAATGGTGACGAAAATAGAGAAAATATATGAAAAAAGGAAAACTTATTTTTTCTTCGACTTATTTTTTGTACTTAGGTACCTAATTCCATTCTATTATTAATCTTAAACTTATGAGTGTTTAAAAGAAAATTCCTGTGTTTGACAAAATAACAAGCTGGACTTCACGAATATTGAGTCACGTGGAAGGTAAAAAATATTACATAGATACCGTTGATCTGCACGCACCAAATATTATGTGTGAGAGAGAACATGTACTTCGATTTTATGTGTTTTAAGAGTTAATTCCGAATAAATGACATTCTTTCATACCTTACATAAACGAATCCATACATGAAATGTTATTAAAATTAATAATATTGAACTCATGTGTAAAATTTAAAAATTGTTGTCGCAGAAACCATACTGTATTAAACGTAAGTATTTCTACATTTCAGTCGTTATGAAAATAATTTAAAATACCTGATAAGATGTAACAGAGGGCCTAATAGCCATAATATTTCCAGGATAAAATAAGTATCAGCTTGTTTAATGCGGGAAGATGAACACTGAAGACGAATGTATAAACACTGGAAACGTGGTAACACACATATAAAACAATGTACCGAAACATAAAATGGGACAGCAGAAGACTGTTAATAAAAAAGTCCTTTCAGTGAATTATTAATTTCTGTTACATATATTATCAATTTTAAATTTACGACTTTATATCGAAATTCAGTGAGAAGTAATCAAGAAGTTAAATGAAAACTTTCACCGCATACCAAGCATGACTAAATAAAAAAGCAGATTGTTTTAGTTACTAGAAAAATGGCAGTGCATTAAAATCTCTTCCGTTCTGTGACAATTGCTTATTTTTACAGACTTTGTTACCGCAATATATTACCGTGCAAAACACAGTAGTAAAGCTAAATGACAGCTCTGTGTTTTAAATATCATGAGTTTCTGTACATTTACTCATCTGGCGTTCGTTCCTTTCATCTTCTTCAGATATTTTGTTCTACCACAGAAATTTTGTGGAGGCGGTCGTTTTAAATTAGAATGAAAATACCTGTGGACGACCGAGGGTTTGCCTCTTCGCTGTTGGGGAATTTCCTGTTGCTCATCAGCAACGCAAATTTCGCCTGGTAACTTCGTACCAAAATGCAAATACACCAGTGGCAGGAACCTTCTTGAAATGAACAGGGAACTTATACAATATCTCTCTCGCCAGATTAGATGTCAACGCTGTAAATCACATTTCTGACTTTAATAAAAGCCGTCCAGAATAAAAGAAATACATCCAATTACTTCTAGACCAGCATAAAACCCAGATGTGAAGGTTTCACTTTACTTACAAACCACTTTCTTAAACCCGAATTGCTTTACGTATTCAACTTCTCAGAACTCAGATACTGGAATTACTTTGTGCTAGACTTGGTTTACTATATCGATTTTTGCTCTGTTTTTGAGAAACCTTAACAATGATTAAATAAATAAATATGGGCAATTTGTCTCCTTATCATACACTACAGAAAGGGGACTGAATTTAGCTACACAGACAAAATTAAAATAGGTTTGTTACATCTACTTGTGCTGCGGTTTTCTTTGGAAATGAGAATATGAGTAGCTAACCTCATTTTAGCGTTCCTTATTATCTCCAAATGGATCCTAAACATAGATCTTTATGTTAATAACCCTTCCGCAATCTAAATTTTAAAGACTTATTTACACCCAGTAGATCACCCTACATGAAAGACCAAGTCGCTTATGGAAACTATGGAACACTGTTTCTCATGATCCTACTTATACGGTGATATACACCGTAATATTGATTCCGAAATACCTTCAAAAATTTTATATTTTGTAACCGCTCCAGGCTTTGGCAGAGAGAAATTTCCGACAACTGGCAGTATCGAACGCTGAGCCTTTGGGTGTAGAGATAAGTAGCTTTATTGAGCAGCCACCAAACTACATAGAAGGCTCCGTACAGCATATCAAAAGATAATAAACCATACGTGAATAAGATTTGCGATGCCAGTGATCGAGTGCATCCGAGTCTGCTCAGCGGTCCGGCTTCCCCCTCCACTGTGCTACCCCAAGTAGGTGTATGAGTGAGACGTCATATAGGCTGTAAACGTGAGACTCTTAGGGAGAGGTGTTTGCAACACCGTGCAACTACTTCTAAGGGGCAAATATTGCAGCATACTTTTATGGGCAGTAATTTATAACGTGTGTTTGTTTACAACTTTTTATTTTCTGCCAAAGCAATAACATATATTACTTGATTTAATAAGTGCACTAGACAGTGTTAGTACTGCGAGCATGACTAGAAAAAGCTTTACGTACAGGCATTTAACAAGTTGTGACGTATACAAATTTATACACATTTCCATTTAAGTATACTGGGACCAAAAAAAAGGAAAACGTGCCACGAAGGAATTATCTGAACAGGACGGAAATCGGTGATGTGATGTACATGAACAGACAAAGAAATAACTACCATTTCAGAAAAAAATGGTTCATTTATTCACCATAAAGTGCTCCAAACTGAGCAAGTCAACAACGCACTGGTCCACCTCTGGCCATTATGCAAGCTGTTATTCGGCTTGAAGTTGATTAAAGAGTTGACGCATTAGATCGTCAAAATCCCGGGAGGGCTGGAGGATTCTGCCCATAATGCTCAAAACGTTCTCAGTCTGCGAGAGATCTGGCAACCTTGTTCGCCTAGGTAGGGTGTGGCACTCACAAAGACAAGTAGCACAAACTTTCCGTGTGTGAATGCGCAGTATCTTGCTGAAATGTAAGCCCAAGATGGCTTGCCCTGAATGGCAACAAAACAGAGAGCAGAATATAGTGTACGTACCGCAATGCTGTTAGGCTGCCGAAGGTGACAACGCAGGTGGTCCTGCTATGAAAACAAATGGCAAGGCCGCATGGCGGATGACAGCTGCTATCCCACTGCTATCTAGGGTACCTCCACACATGTCTTCGCTGCTCATCCACGCTCTGCTCGAAGTGGGACTCATCACTGAAGACTGTTGTAGTCCTGTCAATAACATTCCAGTCCGAAGACGTGTCTGGAGACGCTCCAGGCAGTGTTGGGATACCATCCAGCTAACATGACTGTAGCCCCGTTTGGTTGCCCTTACGACAAGCCATCCTGGGCGTACATTTCAGCAAGATAACGCCCGTCCGCACACGCCGAGAGATTCTGCTACTTGTCTTCGTGCGTGCCAAAGCCTACTTTGGCCAACATGCTTGCCGGATCTCTCCCAGTTGATAACATTTGGATTATTATTGGCATGGCCCTCCAGAAATCTTGGAATTTTGGCGATCCAACGCACCATCTGGACAGAATTTGACACGATATGCCTTAGGAGAACTTCCAGTAACTCTACCATGCAATGCTAAACCGATTGACTGCTTGCGTAAGGGCAAGAGATGGTCCAGTGCGTTATTGACTTTACCATTAATAAATCATCGAATTTTTCTGAAACTGTAATGATTCTCTTGTCTGTACGTGTACCCCACATCTACCGATTTCTGTCCCATTCCGATAACTTCTTCGTGGTGCATTCTTTCTATCTTTTGTCTTTGTAGCTGTGGTATTCCTTTAACTACGGTTCATCGTCTGCCCCAGTTAGCTGAGTGGTCAGCGCGACAGAATGTCAATCTTAGGGGCCCAGGTTCGATACCCAGTTGGGTCGGAGACTTTCTCCGCTCAGAGACTGGGTGTTGTGTTGTCCTAATCATCGTCATTTCATCCCCATCGACGCTCAAGTCACCGAAGTGGCGTTAAATCGAAAGACTTGCACCCGGCGAACGGTCTACCCCACAGGAGGCCGTAGTCACACGACAACTAAGTTCGTGACACAGTCAAACAAATGGAGTTACGCAGATAAGAATCTGTTGAACTTGAATGTTGGCGGGACTTTTTCAATTTCATAACCGAAGAAGAAACGTTCGCAAACATTTATTGAAGCAAACATTGAAATAACTTTGATGGCTTGTTGTGCAGTGGAATATATTGCTATTGCGGTAAAATTTCATAAAAGTCTTGTAAATTCCTTGATTGGGAAAACAGCTGTGTGCTACACTGTACGTCTGTCTGCTCAAGTTATAAGTAATAAATTGCGTTAGCAGCTGAAAGTGAGAATGGTCTGACAAATAAATCGAAATCTGTCTTCAGTCATTCAATGTCTTGGAACCTCTTTGAGAACTCAACATGAAATGTTTCAGCTACTGAAACGAAGTCAGTCAGTCACGTGTGATCCACAAATGACTACCTTATATTACGGGAAATGTTTCATGTCATGAAATTCGATCTGATTTTATCTTAGGATTACATTTGCTTTGATAGCCTCGATCTTGTCCCCCATAGCTGTTGTGAAATGGTTATCGCCCTGCATTAAAACACTTAATGAATTCAAGTAGTTGATGTCGGCCATAAAAAAAATCATTACCACTATGCTTACCGTTAACTCAGTTTATCCCCAATGGCCGCCTTCAGTTCATACTTTCAGTTCAGTTCACACCTCAGCTACAGAAGAAGAAACACCATATTCTCTTTGCGGCTGGTGCTGTAACCCTGTTCCAAAGAGTGTATTTGCACCTCATAATGGTACGATGACGTATTAAGAACTTTTAATGGCCTTTAAACGATAGGGAAAGTCAAGCATTTCCCATTCGGCACTGAACGGCGTGGCTTCCCCACATCTTCTGTTTTGGATAAGTGCTTAAACGCCAAAGTATTGCTAACGCAGAATGTCAATCTAATTTAACACAAGTAGCATTGTCATCAAACTACTTGTTGTTTGACAAGGCTACTACTTCGCACTAACGGCTACAGCCTTCATTTTCCTCTTCATCCTCACTCTCCACTTACACTCAACTCTACGCTCGAAGCTCCTTTGGTTTTGCGAGCGAAATGCTGATTAGTCTGTAAACAAGGCAAAATGCAAATATCGTGATATTCCACATCAAACCTGCTAAGGAGATTTTTGACCATCAACAGACAAACTTATATAGATAACTGATTATAAAATTCCGTAACAGGATTTCTTAGAATGATCGATAGACATCGGCAGAGATCCGACAATGCAAAGTTGAATTAACGCCTCACACATGTTTAGAATAGCAATAACACGTATCGTATTATTTCTGTCCCGATTATGTACATTACAAAGGTATTCATACAAATTACAGAAATGGATGTATATACATGGGTGTTTCCGCAAGAGCATGCAAAAAATTTACAGGACATAGAGGCCGTTCCCCTGAACAATTTGAGATAGGGAACTTGGGGTCGGAGAAGCCAGCTTATGTAGATAATAGGAATAGAATCACATTAGTGTGTAATTTTTTTATTACGGTATTTAACTTCAAATGCCATCATTGACACAATGAACGTACCATTTGCACTGTACCTTACAAAATGTGCTGAAACTGACTGCCATCAATCTCAATGCAAGCATGACGTCGGCGAATAAAATTCTGACGCACCCTAGTGTGTTTCGAATTACACCACAGGCAGCTATAATTTGGCAGATAATTCCATCTCCTTATGCGCAGGAGTCTCATACACAAGTGACTTTAGATATCCCCATGAGAAGTAATCACCGGGATTCAGGCCAGACGACCTCGCTGGCCGTGGACTAGACCTCCCCTTCCAATCCAGCGACCAGGAAATGCAGTATCGGTACTGCTCCATCGTAATGTAGTGTACGTGTCTGAATAGCAGTGAGTACTGAATGGGTCTGTTGTTGATTCATAGCACATCCTGTCATGGGGCAATGCAAATATGATACAACAGAGCCAACCTCCGGACAAGTAAAGTAAACAGAACCAACATCATGACTTCCTGGTAATCAGGCTCGTCGTCCTTGTTTTCTCGCGGGAAGTAAAGAATGTACATGTAAATAAACAGCACAGTACGTGTACACTTGCGCGGTTGTTACTTTGAATAAGCTCGAAAGCAGTAATGCTAGACAAAACGGTAGAAAAATTTACTTCCTTATATCCTTACGCTGGCTTTCCCGACCCCAGGTCCCCCACCTCAAATTGTTTAGTCGAGCATTCTCTATGTAATGTCATATTTTTTCACGCTCTAACGGAAACACCCTTAATGTATGTATATAATTATAGTTCCACAGCTCCTCCTAAACCAATGGACCAATGCTAACAAAACTTGGTGCATATAACTCTTTCTGTCTGGACAGAATGAGTGTGGGGAACCACCCACCTATCAAACAGTGGTTCAAATGGTTCAAATGGCTCTGAGCACTATGGGACTCAACTGCTGAGGTCATTAGTCCCCTAGAACTTAGAACTAGTTAAACCTAACTAACCTAAGGACATCACAAACATCCATGCCCGAGGCAGGATTCGAACCTGTGACGGTAACGGTCTTGCAGTTCCAGACTGCAGCGCCTGTAACCGCACGGCCACTTCGGCCGGCTTTCAAACAGTGGTTTAGCCCACTACGCCCAAAAGCCCATAATTTAGTCATCCAGTATTTGAGAATGACAGCGCTGAGAGGCTTGCAACAAACTTTAAACATAATTTCGAACCTTTAAGAAACTTTTTGTCGCTCACAAGCTTCACAAAATGATGAAAGGAAAAGCTTTTCACTTAATACATTTTCGCTGTTCATGCAGTAAAACTGTCGCAAGAAGCACAACGTTTTGATTTACTACGTCATTATTATTAATTGCAGTTGTGACACATTTTGCAGACAGTATTCAGATATTCCACTGAATGTACCATGAAATTACGTCATTAATTCAGGAGATATGACACCATAAACTCTGAGATGCGTGAATAACTACTGCACGATACAAGACTTTTAAGTTTGTTACTACGTTTTACCATCTGTATTTGCAACACTTTTCGCAGACGCTATTTACGTCTACCATTGAATGTACCTGCAAAATTATATCATTGTAGGACACACAGTTCAGAAGATATAATGTCAAATACTAAGATGCGTGAAATACCGGCAAATCTTGCAAGACGTCGAAATTTATTACTTCGTTGCAACCAACTATATTCGCAACAGTTTTCTCACACAGTATTCACGTAAGTTGCTAAATTTTCCAGCAAAAATACTGTCATTGTACGACTCATAGTTCGGGAGATATGATGTAAAATACAGAGATGCGTGAAAAATTGCCGCTTCATGTGTGACGCTTTAATTTATTATTTCTTTTTGCTACTAACTCCATTCACAGCACGTTCCGCAATTAGTAGCCACATAGACAGCCGGCCGCTGTGGCCGAGCAGTTGTAGGAGCTTCAGTCTGGAACCTCGCTGCTGCTACGGCCGCAGGTTCTAATCCTGCCTCGGGTATGGATGTGTATGATGTCCTTAGGTTAGTTAGGTTTAAGTAGTTCTAAGTCTAGTGGACTGATGCCTCAGATGTTAAGTCCCACAGTGCTTAGAGCCATTTGAACCGTTTGTGAGTAGGGAGCACAGTTCAGAAGATGTGACGTCATGAACACTGAGCTGCCCCAAAATGAAACTGAAGGGCAAAATCCTCTACACGTACACGTGAAATATGTGTTATGCAGAGGTGAAAAGAGGAGATGGATAGAAAGAGAATGAGACAGATATAGGTAGGGTAGCGGTGGAGGAGGGTATGCACTGTAACAGAGCGAGGAAGAGATTTGAGAGGCAGTGGAGGAGGAGACCAACAGAGGAGGTCAAGGAAATGCACAGAGGAACTGGGAGGAGGCGGACACAGAAAAGAAAGGGAAAGGGATGAACAGGGATACGGGGGGGGGGGGTGTAGATAGACAGCAAGAGGTTGGAGGAGTAGATGAACAGAAGGGGAAGTTGGGCAGAAAAACGAGGAGCAGATTGACAAAGCTAAGATTGATGGGAGACGGACATAGAGAGGAGCAGGAGGAGATAGGAACTGGGGGATGGTGGACAGAGAGAGGGGGTAGAGGATGAGGACAGAGAGTGGGGATGGAGGAGGTGCATAGATAGAGGGAGAAGGTGGAGATAGACTAACAGAAGAGTGCAATAAATAGATATTTGGGCAATGCCTGGTACCCAGGTAGTATTTTATAAAATCAACCCACTAGTTACTTCTCAACGAAGTGCTATTGATAGTTGATTATCAAGGGGAGTTTTCGTCGACATAACGATCTTATCACTTCCAATGTCAAGCTGAACATCAAGTGTCAGGTGTACGTTTGGCCAACTGATATTCAAGATCATCCCTTACTCCCTTCCCCCAAGGAACCCACCGATTCCATATTCTGCTAACAGTCATTGGATACACACAGGGGAACCCTCACACACCCTCGGCAAGTGGACTGCTTATGATCAAGATCTTCCAGGGGAAACCACTGCCCTCCTCTCATCACCTACAGTTCCATCCCTCTGGACCATTGAGGCCCAAACATCTACTCCTCATCTTCATTTTTTATAACTGGGACACCTGAGTGAGTCGGGTTCACTCTCGTTAGGGCTGCATAAGAAGAGGGTCAGGTTGTATCTATTTGTTAAAAACAAATTCTTGTACTTAGGTTAAGTCATGTCTCTTGAGGTCTATTTAGCAATAACAATTTACTATTACGTGAGTTTCGTCATTCGAGACACCAGTAAAGGAGAGCATCCCCAGTAAGATTTGTAATTATTCTCAATCTTACATTATTTTACGTATTTTTCATCCATTTTCGCGTTTTTTCCTTATTTTCGACAACTTTACTTATTTTTCCACGTTTTGTAGATCCCAACCCACTGCTCTCGACATCACGTCAGCATCAAGTCGCATTACTTCATGTTAGCGTCGCACCATGTCTTCATGCTCACAGCCAATCACAATGCAACATGTGCCCGAATTATTTATCATTGCTAAGCCATCACATCATTACTAGTGTGAGTGACATCATGATGTATGAGTGAAAATAAACACATGGGTTTTAATAATGACATCATAGCAAATTCTATAAGTACTGCGATTTTACCCATTTCCAGCCAGACATACAGTATGCATAGAAAATACCACGTCGCGGTATATAAGCATCTGCTACCTCATCACCAAATTACTAGATTGTGAGGCTGCATTGCAAAATTCTGATGCTTCCAACCAAGATACTATGTGTTAGCACATTGCTCCAAAAATATGCATCTAGAGAGCAAGACATTGTTTATAAATTTTATTCTTGCAAATTAGTAGATTTTTGCAAACAATTCGTCTGTCCACGCATCTAGGTGAATTTTGTGCATCCACCACCTCAGTGAGGATAGACTGATGGGTACACCTAGTCGATATACCACAACTCGATATATCAACTCATGTAAAGCCACCTACAGTACTGTGTTGTGTTAAAACGAGGTCGTAATCGTATGGGTGGAAATAGTAATGTATAGCATGATTCCAAGCAAACACAGTGTGTGTATAAGAAAGAACACAGTACTAAAAAAAATGCGCACAAAATAGCTCAATAGTATCTCATACAACAGCAACAAGTAACCTGCAAGGTAAGGCACCCTTAGAACTACGACGTATGGCGCATACTTGCTCTAACCCTGCAATGACCGAGATACATGCATAATTATAGGTATAATCATATTCATCGTTGTGGCTGGCGCAAAAGTCGCTTCTACGAAATCTCCCATTCAAGAAGGCGGACAACCCGAACGGAAATCCAGTTGTAACGCTCACGTACCTTCACGTTCACCAGCGGAAATCTGTGAACAATTTTGCAGATAAAGATTGCTAACAGTTTATGCGCAAAGCACGCCCGTTCCCTCACCATCACTTTCCCTATGGATCAAAAAGACACAAGCTCCACATCCTCCCTTCAACCGTCACGCTTTTAAAAGTAGCGTTAATACGTGGGCAATCTTATTTTCAGAAAGACGAGACTCCAAGGTATAATGAGGACATATCAATTATTACAGTATCTAAACATAATTAATCATGCACTATTATTTGTATGTGCAACATTATTACAATCTTTCATTTTAAATACAGGAAAATCCGAGTATGGCCATCGATATTAACGTACGTTCGAATTACACACAGAATACCAAATACATGTGCTGCAAAATTTGTATATTGTGCCATTTAAAAACAAATACTGCTACGAAAACATAAGTATATATTACACTACTGGCCATTAAAATTGCTACACCAAGAAGAAATACAGGTGATAAACGGCTATTGATGGACAAATATATTATACTAGAACTGACATGTGATTACATTTTCACGCAGTTTGGGTGCATAGATCCTGAGAAATCAGTAACCAGGAACAACCAACTCTGGCCGTAATAACGGTCTTGATATGCCTGGGCATTGAGTCAAACAGGGGTTGGATGTCGTGTACAGGTACAGCTGCCCATGCAGCTTCAACACAATACCACAGTCCATCAAGAGTAGTGACTGGCGTATTGTGACGAGCCAGTTGCTCGGCCACCATTGACCAGACGTTTTCAATTGGTGACAGATCTGGAGAATAAAATGGCCAGGGCAGCAGTCGAACATTTTCTGTACCCAGAAAGGCCCGTACAGGACCTGCAACATGCGGTCGTGCATTATCCTGCTGAAATGTTGGGTTTCGCAGGGATCGAATGAAGGGTAGAGCCACGGGTCGTAACATATCTGAAATGTAACATCCACTGCTCAAAGTGCCGTCATTGCGAACAAGAGGTGACCGAGACGTGTAACCAATGGCACTCCATACCAGCACGCCGGGTGATAGTCCAGTATGGCGATGACGAATGCACGCTTCCAATGTGCGTTCACCGCGATGACGCCAAACACGGATGCGGCCATCATGATGCTGTAAACAGAACCTGGATGCATCCGAAAAAATGACGTTTTGCCATTCGTGCACCCAGGTTCGTCGTTGAGTACACCATTGCAGGCGCTCCTGTCTGTGATGCAGCGTCAAGGGTAACCGCAGCCATGGTCTCCGAGCTGATAGTCCATGATACTGCAAACGTCGAACTGTTCTTGCAGATGGTTGTTGTCTTGCAGACGTCCCCATATGTTGACCCAGGGATCGAGACGTGGCTGCATGATCCGTTACAGCCATGCAGATAAGATGCCTGTCATCTCGACTGCTAGTGATACGAGGCCGTTGGGATCCAGCACGGCGTTCCGTATTACCCTCCTGAACCCACCGATTCCATATTCTGCTAACAGTAATTGGATCTCGACCAACATGAGCAGCAATGTCGCGTTACGGTAAACCGCAATCGCGAGAGGCTACAATCCGACCTTTATCAAAGTCGGAAACGTGATGGTACGCATTTCTCCTCCTTGAATTGATTTTGATTTGATTTGATTTTAACAGGAGAGCTTAAACAGCTTAGATCCAACCCGCCACTGCCCGCACCGAAACTAGGTTTATTGTGCGGTATCGCTCCCTGTATATCTTGTCCTTAAATAGTGCAAGGAGTCTACCAGTTTTTTGTTAGACACAATTTCTTCTGGTCTAGTTGTCCCGAAGGTTCTGTGTCTTTTACTCTCCAATGCCATGCATTCAAAGATTAGGAGTGATGTAGTTTCTTCACCCTCATCACAGATCCTACATTTAGGGTCCTCTTCCATTATACCCATTGGGTGTAAGTGTTTTTTGAAGTTCCCATGGCTGGTTATCAGTCCAGTCATGACTTTGATCTCTTCCCTTTTCAATCCCAGGAATACAGAGCTTCTTTTAAAACATGGCTTGAGCATCTTTACCTTACCATGTTTTTGTTTATGGATCTTGGTCCAATACCCTACATGATGTTTCCTAAGCCAGTTCCGTAGTTCTAATTTGATCATAACCTTGGTGATTGTCAAGACAGGTTCCAGTCCAATAAATGGAGTTGATGCCCCCATCCTAGCTAATCTATCGGCTTGTTCATTGCCACAGATTCCTGCGTGGCTAGGGACCCACACTAGGTACACCCTATTGCTTCCCCCTAGCTCCACCAGAGCCCTGTGGCAATCTGCAACAATCTTAGATCTTGTTGCAGCTGCCAGTGCTTTCAGGGCTGCCTGGCTGTCTGAATAGATGTAGATGCTACGATCATTGTAGCACCTACTCATATTCTCCTCCACACATGCCCTGATTGCATGGAAGAAGCCAGTTTCCCTAGAGAGATGCTGCTCTCCAGTCTTGGCTGAACCCCGTACAACCCTGCCCCAACGCCTTGATCTGTTTTCGACCCATCGGTGAACCAAACGATGTCCCCCGTATGGTGTCGAACTGTTTTCTCCCACTGCTCCCTACTTCCAATTATTACATTGTAAGGCTTGTCGAAGCAGTTAGGAGTTATTATATAGTCAGCGGGCATTTCCCCAGCTTTACCTATATTTACCTCACTCACTATGTTAGTGTGTGATTCTGGATATCCAAATGAGACACAGTTTTGGCCAGTTTTAAGTCTGTATTCCCCAGCTGCTGCCTCCATCTTAACCCAAAAGTGAAGTGGAGGAATGTCCAGCGTGGCTTCCATTCCAGCGGTTGGTGTGCTGCTAATTCCGCCTGTTATGGCTAAGCAGGCCAATCTCTGCACCTTAGCAAGTTCTTTAGCAGCAACCCGCTGTTCTACCTTCTTCCACCACACTACGGCCCCATAGGAAATCCCAGGTCTAACCACTGTGGTGTGTATCCAGTGCATACCCCTCGGGCTTAGGCCCCGGTTTTTGCCACATGCCCTCCTAGTACTCACTAAAGTGCTTTTTGCCTTGGAGCAGATACTCTTAATATGAGGGGTCCAAGTTAGCTTCTCATCCAAGGTTACCCCTAGATATTTCATTCTCCCCTTCACAGGTAGAGTTTCATCGAAGAGCTTTAGATTCTAACTTGCATGCTGTATATGTCTCTTCGTAAATGGCACCACAACAATCTTCTTCGGATTAACTCTCAGATCCTGTTTTATGCACCATTTTTTCACAAAGTCAAACCCTCCCTGTGCCATATTCCTAATTTTGTCAGTGAATTTGCCAAGTGTTACCATGGGAAGGTCATCTGCGTATCCTTGGCAGAAGCATTGTCTGGAATTTAGTTCCTCAATGAGCTCGTTCACCACTAGATTCCACAATAGAGGGGACAAAACTCCTCCTTGTTGGCAGCCTCTAGGGGTCTTAACTAGCATCTTTTCATTCATCATGGTAGCCTCTACCTTCCTTCCACTAAGCATGGCTCTGGTCCACCTATATATAGTGGTCCCCAGATCATGCACCTCTACTAACCTTACCATGGAATCGAAGGTCGTATTGCTAAAGGCCCCCTCGATCTCCAGGAAGATGCAGAGGGCTATTTCTTGGAAGTGAAGAGTTTTTTCCACCTTTCCGACGAGTTGGTGGAGAGCTGTTTCACATGATTTACCTGGTTGGTATGCGTGTGTGTCAGGTGTAGAGGGACCCTACATAGCCTCCTCTCCCCAACGTATACATTAACCAGATTTTCCAGTGTTTTGAGAATGGAGGAGGACAGACTGATTGGTCTCATATCCTTGGCCTTGGTGTGATCAATCCTCCCAGACTTTGGAATGAAGACAACCTTCACTGCCTTCCAAACATTGGGAATGATTCGTACTGCTAAGCTAACCCTAAATAGCATGCATAGGATTCTTATAAGCTTTCCTCCTGCCTGTTGCAGGAGAGCTGGAAAAATTCCATCTGGGCCAGGTGACTTGAACAGCTGCAATGTTCCATCGGCCCACTGGATTTTGTTGAAGTTCACACACTCCTTGGCCGATTCCCAGTCCTCTCTTCGAGTGTCTGAGAACTGTTGTCTCTCTGAGGTGACATACTGGTCTGTGTTAGCCGGCACAGCATATTGAGGGAAGTGAGTTTTGAGGAGCAATTCCAGCGTCTCATGTGCTGTCTTTGTATATTCCCCATCCTACTTCCTCAACGTACCTCCTGGGTTAGTTGGTGCTCTAGAGAGAATCTTGTGATGTCTGGCTTGTGTAGCCGAGCCTTCCAGTTCCTCACAGAATGCCTTCCAGGATGCCTCCTTTGTTTGTCTTATTGCAAGGTTGTAACTGACAAGGGCCTGACGATATTTAGCCCATTGTCCTTTGCGTATCGCAATATTAAACAGTCTCCGTACCTGTTTTCTTTGCTTTTCCAATTTGTTATTCCACCAAGGAACACTCCTATTTGTGCACTTCCTGGTGACTGTGCAATTATCCTGATATGAGGTCACTATGGCAGAGGTAACTGCTACTTCCTTAAATTCTACTGGCTTCCTTATTGTGGTTTTAATTTCCGATAAGCCTAAGTCAAGGTCCCTCCTATATGTCTCCCAGTCTGTTTTCCTGGGATTCCTATAAGTCATGGTTTGTGTGATTCCCATTTCAACCTTGAATTTAAAGTACATGTGGTCCGATGAGGATGGCTCCAACGCCACATGCCATTGTTTAACATAGCTACCCATCGTGATGGAACCAAATGTTGTCAATTACTACTTCCAATCTGCTATTCCTGAATGTAGGTTCATTGCCCCTATTCAGGACCTCTAAGTTGTTAGCTAAGAGGAATTCAAGAAGGTACTCACCTCTACTGTTGGTGTCCTTGCTGCCCCACACTAGGTTGTGGGCATTGGCATCGCACCCCACCAGCAGTTGGTCACCTCGCCGATGGAAAGTCTCTACCAGTCTCCTCACCTCCAAGGGAGAGGGAGAATTGTCTTCGTAAGGAAGGTATGCTGAGGCCAAGACAATTTCCCTCGTGGTACCTTCCTCACATTGTTGCATTTTGAAGGTCACTAAGTCACTAGAGCAGAAATCCATTATTGGCATGAAAGAAATGCCGTTTCTAATATAGATGCATGTTCTGGAGTTTCTTAGATTTCTAGCATAGATCAGCTCACCTCCAGTGCCTCTGAGGCCCGATACACCCCCTTTGTATAAATAGGGTTCTTGTATCAGGGCTTTCCTTAAGAATCTTGGGTACCCATAATGATATCTTTGCGATCTTAAGAAGCTCCACTGCCGGCTTGACCAGCAGCTTCGCATCTTCCCACGGGGATATCATGGGCACCTTGTCCGTAAGCCATTCTACTGTGTGCACCCCCCTCACAGACAAAAATAAATGCACCACGGTCCAGATAGACCCTCCTGAAGTTGGGACCTGGGCCCGCATCCCCCCCAATCTTTTCAAAGAAGGCCATCTGTACTAGTTCCTCCTGCTGCGAGGTAAGGGCCACCAGTGGATAACATTCCTGGATAACTGCCATCCCAAAAACCGAGACTGCAGTACTATAGGTCTGTTTCCCTATTTCTTGCCTCGGTTTTTAATGGAGTCACTTCTCCAGGGAGGGAGGAGTCTTTGATTTCTCCCTTATCCGCTTACTACCTGTCTTTGACTTTGTGGGGGTTTGCGTGTCCCCTTCAACCTGAGACTGTTTTTTCCTGGGGGTCTTGGGTTCTGGTCCCTTTACTTCCCTCCATTTGTGTTTAGGAAGCCATTCTTTTCATTCCTTTTCCCTGTTCCCTGAATAGCTTCCTCCTTTGGGCCCCAGACAAGCCTTTGATCTTAATCTGGTCTAGCTTCTCGGTTGCAGTTCCCACTTCTGGCTCAGGTGTAGACCCTGATTCAGTAGTGGACGTGCTTTCCATCGATTCAGTCCCCAATGTTTGGGTATCTGAGGTCTCAATTTGTCCCTCAGTTTCTTTTTCTGTAATCGTGTCCATGTCAGTCCCATGAGATTTGGGGATCTAGAAGGTCCACACCACGAATACCCCGCGCGGTGTAAGGCTAATTACTCAGGGAGGTCGCCCGGTATCCCTGAGGCTCCGTTTGCAACACATCTTCCCATGTGCCATGCACCCCTCGGCACGGATCGCATCACACCTTGGGTTGGGTCAGGGAATAGGGTAGGACTAGGAGTGGATAGGGAAGAGGGGACGTTGTGGGGCACTCTTAGTCTGATCCGTCGGCTGAGGCCTTTCCGGTAGTAGGTCGCCTACCTTCGGCATAGCCCTCAGCTTCCCGCAGATACGCAAGGCTCTCCACCCGCACGGACAGTGCTTCATCAAGGTGGTGTCCCCCAGAGAGGTTTCTCCTCCTTACACGAGGCATCACAACAACGTTTCACCAGGCAAAGCCGGTCAACTGCTGTTTGTGTACGAGAAATCGGTTGGAAACTTCCCTCACGTCAGCACGTTGTAGGTGTCGCCACCGGCACAAACTTGTGTGAATGCTCTGAAAAGCTAATCATTTGCATATCACAGCATCTTATTCCTGTCGGTTAAATTTCGCAACTGTAGCACGTCATCTTTGTGGTGTAGCAATTTTAATGGCCAGTAGTGTAAACAGTGGTGATAAATCACGGGATAGCAATATTTACATATACAGATGACAGTTGAATCGTCTACACAAGGTTTAAAAGGGCACTGCTTTGTCGGAGTTCTCATTTGTACTCAGGTGATTCATTCATATGAAAAGTTGTCCGCCGGCCGCGGTGGTCTAGCGGTTCTAGGCGTTCAGTCCGGAACCGCGCGACTGCTACGGTCGCAGTTTCGAATCCTGCCTCGGGCATGGATGTGTGTGATGTCCTTAGGTTAGGTAGGTTTAAGTAGTTCTAAGTTCTAGGGGACTGATGACCACAGATGTTAAGTCCCATAGTGCTCAGAGCCATTTGAACCACTTTTGAAAAGTTGTCCGTCGAGAATTGGGCCGCGAGAATTGAACGCGGAATGGTAGTTGAAGCTAAACACATGGGACAGTTCCTTCCAACAATCGTTTGGGAATTCAATATTCCGGAGTCCACAGTGTCAAGAGTCTGCCGAGAATACCGGATTTTAGGCATTACTTCTCACCACGGACAGAGAGGTGGCAGACGGCCTTCACTTAACGACCGAGAGCAGCGGCGTTTGCGTAGTTATCAGTGCCAACAGAGAAATAACACTTCGGGAAGTAACTGCAGAAATCAGGGTGAAACGTACAAGGAACGTATACATAGGACAATGTCGCGAAATTTAGTGTTAAGGGGCTATGGCAGCAGACGACTGACGTGAGATCCGTTGCTAACAGCACATCGCCTGCAGCGCCTCTCCTAGGCTTGTGACCATATCGGTTGGACCCTCGACGATTGGAAAATCGTCGCCTGCTCAGATGAGTCCCAATTTCAGTTGGCAAGAGCTAATGGTAGAGTTAGCGTGTGGCGCAGACCCCACGAAGGCATGGACCAAAATTGTCAACAAGTTATTGTGCAAGTTACCTGGTGGCTCCATAATGGTGTGGGCTGTGATTACATGGAACTGACTGCGTCCTCTGGTCCAACTCAACCTATCCGTTTAATGGAAATGGTTATGTTCGGCTTCATGGAGCCCATTTTAAGCCACTCATGGACTTCATTTTCCCAAACAACGATGGAAATTTTATGGATGACAATGCGCCATGTCACGGGGCCGTATTAGTTCGCGATTGGTTTGAAGCCCATTCTGGACAACTCGAGCGAGTGATTTGGCCACCTAGATTGCCCGATTTGAATCACATCGAACATTTATGGGACATAATCGAGAGATCAGTTCGTGGAGAAAATCCTGCACCGGCAAACCCATTCGCAATTACGAGCGGCTAGAGAGGCAGCATGTCTCAGTATTCCCGCAGCGGTCTTCCTACGACTTGTTGAGTCTAAGGCACGGCGAGTTGCTGCATTACGCCGGGTAATGGTGTCTCGTGACTTTTGTCACCTCATTGTAATAATGAGCGATATCTCCATACTCGTAATGCCAAGGTATTACTACTAAATGCCACAACTTGATATTTATGTTGTTATTAGTTTGAGGTGATTTTATAAGTCTCGTAAATGCAATCCTGCAAATACACTGAGTGTGGACAGATGTGTCAGGGCTACCATGCAGAATTGAAAGACATTCAGCCGTCGCAACATTAGTGTGCGACGTCTACGTCAGTATAATGCTCATAAAGAGATAGGGAAATAATCCGAAGTATGTACTTCATCACAACACACACAAATGATACTGACCAATGACCACAGTGCAGCAAAAATAAATTATTTCTACATGCAGAGTGAGAGGCTGAAAGAAATTACACCACCTCTCTCGCTATACGATAAAGCGCGACCTTTTTCAAACTGCGAACGACACATGCACACTGACTGCTGCAAATAAACTAACCACCATTTCTTCTCCGTTCCTGCGATCAATACAAGGTTCTAGCTGAGTCAGGGGGTCGCCCCTCCAGCACTCGCTGCGTAAATGAAGCAGATAGCCCCAACAAGTGAAAAGCGCCGAGCCCTCAACGTGGGGATACTGGCTGTCGAGAACAGCGGGAACACGTTCTGTCTAGGAGTAACAGTTACTGGAAGCATATTTCTTTCAACACATGTACAACTGAGTGTTTAGGATGAGAGTGAAAGCATGTTGGAGACAGAGAGAGAGAAAGAGATAGAGGGACGGTCGAAATTACAGTCAGCGCAGATAGTGTCTCATATCACGTAAGCAACCCCATTGTGGCAGGTTAAGTCTCTCACGCGACTGAATTGCCGACGGTCGCCGATTGCTCTGTCTACCAGCCTGCGCCATCCTGTCGCCATTCATATTTCTAGAGCTATACATAATTACAGTTGTTTAAAAAAGCAACTTCCGTCTTGATTCAAGGTGGTATGGGTGCCTTTAAAGTGAATTTCATGCTTTATTTCGTGTTTTGGGTAACATCTTTCATGCAGAAGACATCACATCCAACGTACCCCTGCCCTTAGCGTATCCAAGCCACAGCAGCACATACACATAGATGTGTAATTGGACAGCAAGTCCATACACATTTAGGAGGTAAGACCAGAAGATCATTTAAGAAGTGTGGTCATCATGACCTTTACACGAAAGTTGTTTGTTACATATGAGTAATCATCATTAGCAAAAAAGGCATTTGTTGTTGATGGTCGTATTGCTATACTAGGATGCATTCCAGTGTTTGTCCTATGCATTTTCAATTGCTAAGACAGACTCACGTGGAGTCTAAACCAGCATCTTCTGAAGAATTAATGTAAATACGATTGACTTGTGTGGATGTACTAATTTTAATTATTGAACCCGGAAATCGATTACATGGTCTACCAAGCAGCGACACAGGCCGTTCTATTGCGGACTTCTTCGTGTTAAGGATACGGAAAATTCTAGTGACAGTAAATCTGAAAATGTCTGTCGAGCGGACATAGACCATTCCCTGTTAAAGTTATCGGATATTTAATCCTAATATTGTTCTGCATTTACATCTAGTGGGATTTAAAGGTAGGTTATATGTTATTAATCAAGTGATCATGACATCTTTACTGGTGATGATTCCTGAAATTTGAATACATAAATATTATATTTTCAGAGTGGTATGTACATGTTGTTCAAGACTGTAGTTTTAATGCATTATTCGGTAATGAACTCCGCCCGAACCGGTCATGAAGGCCCAACGGTGCCGACCGGTCGCCGTGTCATCCTCACATTCAGGCCTCACTGGATGCGGATACAGAGGGGCATATGGTCAGCACAACCGGCCGTATGTCAGTTCCCGATACCGCCTCAGTTTACCACACAAAGGTTGAGTGCACCCCACTTGCCAACAGTGCTCGGCTGACTGGATGGTCACCCATCCAAGTGCTAGCCCCAGCCCAAGAGCGCTTAACTTCGATGATCTGGCGGGAACCGGTGTTAGCACTGTGGCAAGGCCGTTGGCCTTATTATGGCACTGATACTCTACTTTTAAAAAATGCCACCTCTAGAAGGCCCGACAGTTTTTCTGGCGTAGATATAGAATAAATTATAGGTTCCTAATACGTAAAGCAGGCAATGTGTGTAGAGCAGACTTAGGTATCGTATATTTAATTCTGATGTCGTTCTTCAAATATGTCTTCTGGGACGAAATGGTAGCTTATATATTGTGCAAGGGATTCCTGTAATTTTAACATAGAAATCGATTACACAAAACTGCGACAGTGGCAAATGATTTGTAGACGATCTAATTGTGGAATTCTAAGGTAATCTGCCAGATAACTGAAATCATTCCACCTGCCCATTACATTCTACAAAACCAATATGCTTTATTATGCATTCGCAACTATGTCTGGCAGGAATGTAGACATCCCAGATGTGTTGTTGGGGTGTTTTTTTTGTTTTTTTTTGTTTGTTTATTTATTCATTTAAAATGTTTTTTCCAACCTCTAAGTCACTAATATGAGGACCATGTGGTCATGACGCTATGCCTAATTTTTCTTTTAGAACACACCAACATATTACGTACGGTAGCATGTGGCAATCATAAAAAAATACAGCATCTGTATGAGTCTTATCTGATGTTGGTTGCGAATTTCAATATTGTTTCTCACGAAAAGTGCATGTTTACTGAACCTACTGGTAACAAGTCCAGCATTTAGAGAGAAGCACACTCAAAAAGTTAGAACTTCGGGAAGCGACACACTACAGACCCTACCAAGCACTGGCTTCGTCCGATTGGACATATTCCTGGCAGTGCCTGGGCTCTCCTCATTTCCCATTCGTTTAACAATACGCAGAGCGGCCTCACTGTTGTGGACCCCGTGATCAAAAGGGGGGCGGGAGGTGACGGAATTTCCTACCCCCCCCCCCCCCCCCCCCGCCACAGTTTGCATAGAACGTCTGAGCGTTGAGGACTCGCTGCTTCTTACCTGGGGCTAGCCGTTTAATTTACGGTTTAGTGCTGTTGAGACGGCACCACTGACGTACCTGGAACCTTGCAGTGGTCTCAGTAAGCGAAATGGTGGCGACTCTACCGTCACTGTTCTTCCAGCACTTTTTTTGTATGTGATGCTCGAACTTCGAATCCCGTTGGTCGTAGGTTAATTGTTCGTCCTTGGAGAATCGGCTTTTCCGGAGACGGTGCGCGAACTTTTCAACTCTCTAAGGTCGCATTTCACAGAGAGGTACCGTGACTTCTGAGAGTCTATGACTCTGTACGTTAAAACAGTTCATTTTTGCTGGACTGAGGCCACTTCTCAGTCTCATTTGTGTGTGGTAAACATGTCCATCCTTCAGATTATTTCCGTATTTATTTAGGAGTCTAACAGTGACGTCGCTCACTAAAATTATGAGAGTTACAATCTTTTAGTTTTGCCTAGGAGCCCTGGCAGATCTCGTCCATAGTCACTATGCTGGCAGGATTGTACAGGGTGATACAGAAAAATGGGAACATTTCCACAATCCAATAGAATTAGAAGTGATGAAGGAAAGAAACTGAATTCATAGTAGTGGAAATCTTACAACTTTTCCATTTACGAAACACTGATGGCATTTATCACTTTTTAAAATTATGTTCTTTAGATGGCGTCCTCCTGAACGAATACATTCGTGAAATCTGCTGTTGAGATTCCTCATTGGTCGCTGCAACATCTCAGCTGGGATATCTCAGATGGGAGCTGCCTACCGAATTCTGTTTTAACTCATCCAGAGTTCTTGGTCGAGTGGTGTAGACTTTGCTCTTTAGATAGCCCCACAAGAAAAAATCACAAACGGATAAATCTGGCCATCTAGGGAGCCAGGGAATGTTAGCGAACCGTAACACCACACGCTTGCCAAACAATTCTTGCGTATATGCCATTGATTTCCATGCAGTGTGTGATGTCGCTCGGTGCTGTTGACATCAAGCTTCTTGAACGTTTGGGAAGTTGCTGAACGCAGGTGTAACGAAAGTTCGTAACATCTCAACGTAACGATCGGCACTGACACTTATTGTGCTTCCCTGTTCATCTGCGAAAAATACGGTTCGATAATCCCGTGTGATGAAACACCACACCATGCTGTCACTTTACCAGCGTGTAAAGGGCGCTCATGAACGTCATTAGGATTAGTGTTTGCCCAGGAACGGTAGTTCTGTTTATTCACATAACCTGTGAGATGAAAATGTTCCTCACCTTACATCCACAATTTGTTTAGAAATTCATCGAGAAGGTTTATTTTGTTATCATTTGTTGACAGAATCCTAATCCTAACCGGTAATCGTTGTCCTTCAATTGTTGCACCATCTGTAGTTTGTACAGATGAAATTTAAAATCAAGATGAAGAATTCTGCGAACACTCTCCCGGGGCATTCCACACACTTGTTGCTTGCTTACGAATTGAACGTCGTTGGCTCCGTAATACAGACTCGCGTACAACATCAATGTGCGCTGGAGAACGCACATTTCTTCGTTGTAATGTTAGTTTCTTCTTGAGGGAAGATTCAGTTTCTTCAAAGTTATTAATCCAGCACGTTATCATGTGTTTCGACGGAACGGCACAATGACGCCCTAAATTATTAAAACGTCGAAAGTCCCTCTGCGCCACTACCAAACCATCATTGTTTCCATAAAATATTTTTATGGCTAACGCACGCTGTTGTCCGTTCCGCTGATCCAGTGTCGGATAGACCGTCAGTGACAGAGCACCTCGTATTACTGCTGTTACGAAGGCGAGTACACCATTCGTTTGTTGTATATTTTTACGAGCTTCCAGCAGGAGCAACTTATTTATTTACGGTTACATGTGTACATAATAGATTATTATTTTGAAATTTCTTGTGTGGTCGAGTGCCTACTACGCAAGATATTTTATTTTAATAACAGTGTAGCGTACCGTACCACCGTTGCTATCGACCTTTATATCGATCCTCATATCGTACAGGCTTTGTTTGTTTTGGTTCATATATCTCAGTGTCGGATAGACTGTCAGAGCACCTCCTGTTCTTGCTGCTAAGAAGGCGAGTACACTGTTCGTTTGTTGTATATTTTTACGAGCTTCAAATGGGAGCGACTGCAGTAATTGATAAGTTGTGATTGCTTGATTGCTGTGTGCAGATGCGAGCTAAGTTAGCGACCCTTCGCTCACAGCTCCAGGCTGCGTTGGCTTCCGTCACACAGCTTGAGGCTGCTACCGAGGGGCATCACTGTGGGGGGTTGGACGCGGGGATGCGAGAGACGCCGAGCACGTCTCACATGTCCCCCATTTGGTCCACTGCTGTGGCCGCCCCGGGTACGGCCTGCACTGAGGTTGATTCCTCACATGTGGTCGAGTGGGAGATCATTCCAAAGTTGGAAGGCAGCTAAAAACTTTCCAAGGGGCCAATCGTAGGGCCTCCACAGTTCGTTTCATGAACAGGTTTCGGGCGTTATCTGTGGCTGACGATGTCTCTGAGCCGGATGCAGTCATCCACCCTGTTCCAGAGGAAGCTTCTCGGCCTGCAAGATCTCTGCATTCTCAGAGAGTGGGTTTGCTGGTAGTTGGGAGATCCAACGTTAGATACTCAATGGGGTCCCTTAGGAACATGACTGACAAGGAGGGGAAGGAAGACAGTGTGCATATGGGGGGAGTCATTCCAGATGTGGAAAGGGTGCTTCCAGATGCCATGAAGAGTACAGGGTCCAGCCAACTGCAGGTGGTGGCTGATGTCGGTACCAATGACGAATGTCGCTTTCGATCAGAGGAGATTCTCTCTGGTTTTGGGCGCCTAGTGGAAATGGTAAACACTGCCAGTCTTGCTTGCATACTTAAGGTGGAGCTCACTATCTGTAGCACCGTCACTAGAACTAACTGTAATCCTTTGGTGCAGAACCGAGTGGAGGGTCTGAATCAGAGGCTCAGGCGGTTCTGTGACCGTGTAGGCTGCAGATTGCTTGTCTTGCTCCATCGGGTCGTGGGTGTCCGCTTAATAGGTCAGGAGTCCACAACATACGGGAAGCGGCTACACGGGTAGCGAGGGCTGTGTGGAAGGGACTGGGCGGTTTTTTTAGGACAGAGGGCCTCAGGGAACCACAGAAACGGCGTCCGTCTAAAAGGGGGCAAGTAAAACACAGTAAGTTAGTTGTAGAAACCATAGGTATTGTAGTTGTAAATTGTCATAGCTGTGTTGGGAAAGAACCAGAGCTCCAAGTCCTAATAGAAAGCACTGAAGCTCAAATAGTTATAGGTACAGGAAGGTGGTTAAAGCCGGAAATAAGTTCAGCAGAATTTTTTTCTAAGGGTATAACAGTGTTCAGAAAGATAGATTAAATACAATTGGTGCTGAAGTACTTATTGGTGTCAGAAGTAGTTTGCCTTGTAGTGAAATTGAAGCAGATAGTTCTTGCGAAATAGTATGAGGTAGAGGCTATACTTGACAATCGGACTACACAACTAATTGGGTCGTTCTACCGACCCCCCCCCCCCCCCCCCCCGACTCAGAAGATATAGTTGCTGAACTGTTCAAAGAAGAATTGAGTCTCATTTCAAATAGGTACCCCGATCATACAATTATAGTCGGTGGTGACTTCAATCTACCCTCGATATGCTGGAAAAATTATACGATTAAAGCCGGCGGCAAGCATAAAACGTCATCCGAAGCTGAACTGAATGCTTTCTCAGAAAATTATTTTGAACAATTAGTTCATGAGCCCACTCGAAGCGCAAACGGTTGCGAAAGCATACTTGACCTCTTAGCAACAAATAATCCTGGACAAATAGTGAGTATTGTGACAAATACAGGGATTAGTGACCACAAGGCAGTAGCTGCTGGGCTGAATACCGTAACTCGTACAACCAACAAAAAGAAATGCAAACCATATCTCTATAAAAAAAGTTGATAAAAATGCTGTTAACGCCTTTTTACGAGACAGTCTGCACTCCTTCCGATCTGATCATGTAAGCTTAGAAAAGTTGTGGTATGTTTTCAAAGAGATAGTATTGAAAGCGATTGAGAGATATATACCACATAAATTAATAAGTGATGGTACTGATCCCCCATAGCACACAAAACGGGTCAGATCGCTGTTACAGAAGCAGCGATAAAAGCATTTCAAATTTAAAAGAACACAAAATCCCCAAGACTAGCAAAGTTTTGCAGAAGTTCGACATACAGTGCGTACTTCAATGCGAGATGCTTTCAGTAATTTTCACAACGAAATTCTGTCTCGAAATCTGGCAGAAAACCCAAAGAGATTCTGGTCATACATAAAGCACACCAGTGGCAAGACGCTATCAATACCTTCACTGCCCGATAACAACGGTGAAGTCACTGATGACAGTGCCACTAAAGCAGAGTTATTAAACACGATTTTTCGAAACTCTTTCAACAAAGAACAAGAAGTAAATATTCCTGAATTCCAATCAAGAACAACTGCCAATATGAGAAATACAGAAATAGATATTCTCGGTGTCGCAAAGCATCTTAAATGAGTTAATAAAAGCAAGGCTTCTGGTCCAGATTGTGTAACAGTCTCTAGCATTAAAAGGTTTTCGCTTTGCTTTTCGTATTTAACCAAATATAACATTGATGATGATAATTCATGGCAAGATAAAGAATGCAACCTTTTAACACTAGATTGCGTACTCACGTCAGTTCCCCTTGGCCGTTTTTTGGTACGACTTGGAAAGATAGAAAAATTAATGAATGATCGACGATGCGTCGGTTCTCGATTGTGTTTAGGAGACGTACAGATTGACTGCGTGAAAATAGTTTCTCAAATGACCTCTTAACCCGGATTGCTTTCACGCAATCAGACTCTTCAATGAAATTACCTAAGGGACCTATTTGAATAATAAAAAAAAAAATTCAAAACAGTGAAATTTTGTAAAAAAAAGTTGTCAGATCGGAAACTGAACACATTAATGGTCCCCCAAATACAATCGAGACACCGCGATAAAGAGCGAACCTGTAACAAAGTTCATTTCAACATAAACATTATTTGTGGTTAATTTAAAGAAAAGAATAAGCATAGATTTTCTGTACAGTGAATCATCAATATATTCTTAAAGAACAAAGGCGTTAAACTATAAACATTAACAAATTTACAATGAATACAAAACTTACACTTTTATGTTTTTCTCATACGTGGAACAGTCCAACAATCGCTGCTTTTGTATGTGTGATATTTTGTAAAAATTAAATGTCCTGTCGTGCGCGTAAGTATTTTTTATCGTCACAAGGTTTACAAAAACGTTATCTTTCTTGATGATAACGTGGTTTTTCTCACTAAATGAAATATAACTTGTAGCGGTGCTACACAACACGTCTTAACAAGTCGGCAACCAAACATCAAAGGTAATGAAGTACATGTTAACACATCGGCGACCAGAAGTACAACTAACTATAAAGACTCTAGGATTTTCCTAACAAATGATAAATTGTTTTTTCTTCTGTTTCGCAGCTTCTTGCTATCAAGCGCTGCGGCAATGATTTTAAATATCTGCGCCCAGCGAGTCATAGTGTTTAAAAGTACCTTTTAAACGCTGGCCGCGCGTCTTGGTATAGGCGCACGTTATAAACAGATTTCGTTTCTTTGCTCTCGCGTTGTCATGCTTAGTATCATTACAAACTACAGCTCGATGGCTGTCCTTTTCTTATATGCAAAATGTCTGAAATCCAATAATATCACATTGCTTCCCGCGTGAGGAGCGATGACTCCGTCAGGATCATCGCGACTCACGCGTAGTCGTGATATTATTGCTTTCGTGAACCAAGTTAGTATTACTTGCAAAAATTCTTTACAATAGATTTTACACACTACATCAGGCAAAGTGGTTAACATACAGAGTATCAGGTAAGTACATTCGTACGACTGAAATTGATAGTAATTTGTCCATAGGGTAACTACATGACAATCGAACTGTGCTCTTTCTAATGTATTGTACAAGGATAACAAATGTTCATTTCTCGGTAAAAGATAATGAAATTAAGATAAAGATACACATACACAGATACACTATACATGGCATAATAAATATTAAAAAATAACAAAGAAATAAATTACTTGACTTCGCAGGAAGTCTGGGTGCTGTGTGCACTCGTGGAAAAAATATGTTACAAAAAATTGACATTCTTGTTTTTCAATGACATATTACAGGAATATTTTTGTCGTTTTTTCGTCGAAGATTTCTTGCAGTAAATACGTAGCACTTTACTTATTTGTGGCTTTCATGACCTAAAAAAAAAATGTTTCACTACACTTGCGTAGGTATGAGTTGCACTGGGAGTGGTAGAACTTCGGGTATAAATGATAGCACTGTACCTGAGTGGGGAAATTGATTACACTTTCACAGTGGAGGAAAAGTAGGTCATCACTTTCACTGTGGAAGTTGGAGTAGCTGTCGGGGTGTGATGTTGCGTTGGAAATACGTCATGGGTGAGGAACTGGAAGATTGGTTCTGCAACATGTTGAGCCGTATGGTGGCGGTCTCTATTTCACTTGACACATGTCCGTGCTTCCATTTATGTTTTCGTACATGAAAAATACAGAAAAAAAATCTGTATTAGAATGTGCTTACTTACTAATAACTTAGCCTAAAAGAAAATTGGCTTAGGTAAGGATAACAATTATTTATGTACATAATGTGTCATTCTCTTAGGAATGCTTAGTTCTCATATTTATCTATTTTTCTGGTTTTATTTGGTTCGACACGTTTTCGTCATTACTCGGCCTGGTCAGTAAATTCGGTAGCAATTGCCAAAATTAAGCTTAAGACTCTTCCGATTAGTGTCTTTATAATTTCACAAGGTACATGAGTGCTTAATTCATTGCTTTATCATATTTTATTTTGAATGAATTTCAAACACATTTGGCATCCGCGCTCGTTGTGCAAAGAAAAATTGATTGTTGAGCGCTCAGCGTCCGTTGGTCACAATCACGTGATAATAACTTGACAGTTCCACAACGCTAGCAGCAGTATTCTGCGAGAAGCAGAGCGTTTGGTGTCTACTAGTCGTGGTGTGAGTTTTTACACAGTTTTTCATCGACTCTGGACTACGGAAGCAGCCAGATGCGGCGACTCCCGCAGCTGTTTCGAAGAATGTGTCCGTGGAAAGGCGTACAGTACCGTTTGTGGTAAGTACAACACTTATTCACTTTCACTCTTCGGCTTTCTAAATCGTGGTTTCGTGGTACAAGTACTTATAACATTACTTCACACGCGGTATTTCACACGTGTCCTTGGAATTATCACCTTTTCAGTTCACACGTTATTATTAATTCGTGTTCACTTTTATTTGGTCGTCATGTTAAGGTTCACACGCACCACTTTTATACGTGTCCATTAATTACTTGTCTATAGTCGGTTCACACGCAGCAGCGTATACGTGTCCATTTATTACTGACTGCATTATTACTACAAAGTACAGTTAACATTTAGTATACATATCATGTCTAAAAATTATTTACAAAGAAATATTTAGTCTCTGTGACTACAAGGCCGGACGAAAAGCGTGTCTCTTGTTCGTAGTTGTGCTTCCAAGGCACTTTAGGTTTACACTTTGTTCGAAATCTTGTTATTCTTTTCTTTTTACAATAGTTACTCTTTTCTGAAGTTCAGCTCTTTTATTTTCTCTCTATTACGTCGTTAGTTTGAAGACATAATCAATGTGGCTTCGTTTACGTGATGAACAGTTCGTGTTCAAACTACCATTAGGGAAATTAGGAAGCTTGGTGTTCCCTGTCGTGCAATTGCACATAACAAATCTTAATTGAACTCGCAATTTGCGGAGAATAAGCATAGCCCATCGACAACCAATGTGTCACGACTATCCATTCGTATAGCCTGTATGTATCAATCATGCAACCAGCCCGTAAAATTCACTTCTCTACTGGATAAGGTAGGATGGTAAGTATACTGGTTAGAGGAAAACACAAAAGACTTTTATGGAGTGAAGAGATTTGAAGGCAGAGTGTTAATGACGTATGATATGATGAGCTTAACATAAATTATTATCATCTTAGTTTTTCATGACAAATAGCATAATTAAATCGATACAGTAGTTTCAGTGTCGTCTGATCCAGCTCTCTAAATAATTTTCTATGCGTATCTAAAATTACTTAAATCATGCATTAGCAGTGAACTGTGTCCGTTAACTATCTTCTGTTCCATGTATCGTAAAATTGGTTTTCTAAAAAAAAAATCGTCGTATCTCGAGGACCTGAAATAGATATTTCTAGTACTAAATTAGTTTATTTATAAATGATCTTTGTAAGTATTTCAGCTGCACTGTGCCGTAAAATTGTTATGAGCGTATACGGTTTTCTCCGTATTATAATAAAATAATTGAGTTGCGCACTTCATTCCTGCTACCTGGATCGTTATTGACTTACTTGATTCTTATATGCTAAGCTGCTGCTTTTTGCCTGCTGCGTTTCATAGGTGGTCTCATAAAATTTGTTGTCACACACTCCTTATGCATAACATGACATTTACCTCATTAGAGTAAGCGAACTTAATCAAATTTTTTTTTTCCTACGAGCAATCATTCTGGTCTGAATGATCATTTTAATTCATTCAAGAGGAGAGAGCTTTGCTATACTTAAAACTAGTGGTAGCAGGTGGCACTTAGCACGTCCCTACTATAATATTTATTTGTCAGCTCTTTCGGCTGTGGCCGTTCATGGCTCAATTAACTTAAAACTAACTTACATCTAAGGCAAATCTTGCTCTCCTACAATAAATGTGTTTTACTTAAGGTGCTCATATAAATTACTTATCTTGTTGTGGCAGGTCGACAGGGTGTTAGTCCTGTGCACTACTCCCACATTCGTTGGTACTTCACACATAGTATGACAACTTATAGTGTGTGTATATTTTATTTTAGCAGCTTAACTTAACAGATATTTTCAATGGTTGACTCGGTATTTCTTCAAGTCTGCGTGATGAAACAATCCTTTTATTCGTCCAGATACAGGGTCAGCTAATAGATAGCAACCAATGTGCGGCTTTCTTAAGATAATATATGGTCCTTCATACAAGTGCTGCCACTTGCGATTCTTATGATGAATCAAAGATGGTTTGAAGTGGGTCTTTAATAGCACTCGTTCATTTATACGATACGATAAGACTTTGCTAATGTGTTTGTCATGCGCCTTTTTTCTAAGGTTGGCATGAGTGGTTAAAGATATGAGAGCTTGTCTTAACTTGTCGTCTAATGTTACTTCAGGGTGTTGTAATTTCGGTCCGCAGCTTCCCCGTGGAGGCCTAAAGAAGCTGCTAATGGTTTTCCGACTGGGATGGAGCTGAAATGTCAGTTATTTTTACTTGACTAGTATTTTGCGACCTACCAGGTCGAAAATTCGCGTTTGTATCCCATACGACTTGTGCATCACTTGATTGCGTGTTATTTGACATCGCGTTTGGTGCTTGGTTCGCCTGTGTGTAGAAAATAGTCGGATTTCCTTGGCTATTATGACCGGCGGAGTTAGGAAAAGCATGCGACGAATTGTCTTGACTATTGTTCCTGAACTGTTGTTGGGTTGGTGTGAAAATGTCGCATTTTTCGGCTGTGAAAAATTCATTTGGTGAGAGGGAGTGAAGTGACTCGGCTGACTGTACTGTTGTGGTCCGTTATAATTGTTCCATTTCTTTCCCTTGTGACGATTTCCATTATTCGTCTTGTTGTTCTGGTACTGGTAATTACCGTTCTGATTTATCGGTGAATTACCGTATTGTTGCTGTGTGTTTTGATAAATCGGATTGTATCTATTCTGGTGTGGGTATTTGTTATATTGATTTCCATTATGGCGGTTGAAACTGTTATGATTGCCGTAAGGCTGAGCGTTTGGTTGTCCCGTGTTACGTTGGTACGACATTCCATTGACGCAATTTGTTATGTGCTGCTGCGGAGTGGGCGGTCCATTATTATAATTATTCCGCGCGCTCGCACGCACATCCTCATAGATCATATCCAAATTGTCAAGAACAGAAAGAAAGGCTTCTAGGTCTTCTTCACTCACAGTAACTAGTTTTTCTCTTATTGACACAGGAAGTTTTGACTTTAAGATCATGATTACATCTTTGGTTGAAATGGGCGTGTCCCAATACTGAATTTTACGTAGATATTTTTCAAAATAACGTCTCAAACCTCCTCCTTTGGTGTTGAAAGGTTCGGCGTTGTAAACCTCCTTTCGGAGTCTTTGTTGTATACCTGAACTCCAGAATTTATTCAAAAAATGCTTTTCAAAATCTGCATAGGTGTGACATTTATCTATTACTTCTGTACCCCAAATTGATCCTTCACCGTGTACATAGCCTAAAGTGAACTGTATCCGCTGCCTGTCGTTCCATGATTCCGGAAAAGCGCCTGTGAATGATTTTAGAAATACCATGGGATGTATATTTCGTTTTTCAGGTATAAAAGGCTGAAAAACTCTGTGTTTTAGCACACTCTCGTCTCGCATTAGTTCAACGAGTGTTAGTTGATCGGCATGACTACGTGACGTGGAAGTTTCGCCACGCGTAGTGTTTACTGTTGGTGAGAATTGTACCTGACACTCGGGATATTGACTATTATCGTGTTCTGGCGGTAGCGAATACTCACTTTGATTGTCACCTTGCAATTCCGTAACTTGTCGTTTCAGTTGATCTATATCATTGCTTAGCTGACGTTTCCATTCCGGAAGATCGTGGCTAAATGCTCGTCTGACTTCACCTAATTCACTGGTTAAAGTGTCACCAGAAGTACCGGGAGCGGTTAAGATTTCTGCTGCAGCAGATTTAACCGTACCCTTTAGTTCAGCGTGTACCTTGCTGACAATGTACTGTTCTTTGGATTGCATCCACTCTTCAAATTCCCTATTAAGTGTATTGCTTATACCGGTGTTGACATCTGCGATCTTTTTGTCAATATTGACATCAGATATTTGCTGAGCAAGGTCTTCGACTCGCTCGCCAACGTGGTTGACACTTTCTGTCAATTGGCTTACTCTCTTTGAAACCTCACTGTAATGTTTCAAAGAGTCACTCGCAGTTGATTTACACACATCTATTTGGGCCTGCATATCTATTAACTTGCTACCAATATTGGTCTCGGCGGATTCCACCATCGAAAGAACACTATCAATTTTTGCGTGTACGCTTGCGTTTAGCTCGCTTGCGTAAGCAGTGGTAATGGCTTTAATTTTTTCCTCCATGGTGTCATTCGAATTTTTGATTTGTGCTTGGATGTCGGTAATAACAGAATCTATATTGTTCATTCGCACTTGAGTGTCCTCTATCCTTGATTCTAAACTGTTGAACCTGCTGTCACTTTGATTTGCTAACTGACTGATTTGCGTTTCAATATTGTCACTTTGGTTTGTTAACTGACTGATTTGCGTTTCAATATTGTCACTTTGGTTTGTTAACTGACTGATTTGCGTTTCAATACTGTCACTTTGGTTTGTTAACTGACTGATTTGCGTTTCAATATTGTCACTTTGGTTTGTAAGCTGTGCCATGTTTGCTTCAAAACTGGTTTTCATATCATCAAACAATTTTAGTATATCTGACAGCGAGCATTCACGTGACTGCGACGCGGTCTGTGGCGCCGACAGCTCACGTGTCGCTTCGTCGTCTGTTGTTCCCTCACTACGAGATTCAGGTTTGTTTACACCCGCGCGCGGTCTAAGTTGCCTTGGTTGCTCATCAGCCATTGTAAACTTAAAGTAGTTACACTGCACGAGCTAGAAAAGATACTTTTTTTTTTATAATGGTTTTCACTTGTCAGGTGCGCCAAGGATTTCGCGTCCTGAATTCACAGATATTGCTTGCGCGTTATAAACAATTGAAACTCTGACACACGAAAATGCCAATATGGCAACGGGAGTGATAAAATAAATGAAAAACACTTATAGAGCACTGAAACTGGCACAGATAGCGGCCATTGTGATTCACTTAAATGCACAACAATGGAAATTCTTCCTAACTATTTCTAACTATTGTAAGCGAAATGATGTGATAGAGGCGGATCTAATAGCAAAAGGAAACAGAAATTTGGAAATTAAATTGCTTGAGGAAAAGGAAAAAAAGCGTAGAGAGTGAATGTCACGAGCCGACTGAATGCTCGGTACGCAAAGCTTCAAACGTAATGAAAAATCGTACTCACATTAGTTGTCTTGCGCGCTGCTATTTATTGGTGTTGTGGATTCTTACTGCGATTCTCTGCATATGCGTCCTTTTTTTTTTATCACTGGTTTTGGCTTCCAATTTTCTCCAGATGGTAGCATGAAAATAAAAAGAACAAATTAGTTTTTTAGTCAAGTCCCTGTTCGGGCGCCACATCTAGCATTAAAAGGTTTTCGCTTTGCTTTTCGTATTTAACCAAATATAACATTGATGATGATAATTCATGGCAAGATAAAGAATGCAACCTTTTAACACTAGATTGCGTACTCACGTCAGTTCCCCTTGGCCGTTTTTTGGTACGACTTGGAAAGATAGAAAAATTAATGAATGATCGACGATGCGTCGGTTCTCGATTGTGTTTAGGAGACGTACAGATTGACTGCGTGAAAATAGTTTCTCAAATGACCTCTTAACCCGGATTGCTTTCACGCAATCAGACTCTTCAATGAAATTACCTAAGGGACCTATTTGAATAATAAAAAAAAATTCAAAACAGTGAAATTTTGTAAAAAAAAGTTGTCAGATCGGAAACTGAACACATTAATGGTCCCCCAAATACAATCGAGACACCGCGATAAAGAGCGAACCTGTAACAAAGTTCATTTCAACATAAACATTATTTGTGGTTAATTTAAAGAAAAGAATAAGCATAGATTTTCTGTACAGTGAATCATCAATATATTCTTAAAGAACAAAGGCGTTAAACTATAAACATTAACAAATTTACAATGAATACAAAACTTACACTTTTATGTTTTTCTCATACGTGGAACAGTCCAACAATCGCTGCTTTTGTATGTGTGATATTTTGTAAAAATTAAATGTCCTGTCGTGCGCATAAGTATTTTTTATCGTCACAAGGTTTACAAAAACGTTATCTTTCTTGATGATAACGTGGTTTTTCTCACTAAATGAAATATAACTTGTAGCGGTGCTACACAACACGTCTTAACAAGTCGGCAACCAAACATCAAAGGTAATGAAGTACATGTTAACACATCGGCGACCAGAAGTACAACTAACTATAAAGACTCTAGGATTTTCCTAACAAATGATAAATTGTTTTTTCTTCTGTTTCGCAGCTTCTTGCTATCAAGCGCTGCGGCAATGATTTTAAATATCTGCGCCCAGCGAGTCATAGTGTTTAAAAGTACCTTTTAAACGCTGGCCGCGCGTCTTGGTATAGGCGCACGTTATAAACAGATTTCGTTTCTTTGCTCTCGCGTTGTCATGCTTAGTATCATTACAAACTACAACTCGATGGCTGTCCTTTTCTTATATGCAAAATGTCTGAAATCCAATAATATCACAAGTCAGATTCCTTTTAGAATGTGCTGATACAATAGCTCCATATTTAACAATTATATACAACCGCTCTCTCACAGAAACATCCGTACCTAAAGAGTGGAAAATTGCTCAAGTCACTCCAATACCCAAAAGGGAAGTAGAAGTTCAAATGTTCAAATGTGTGTGAAATCTTATGGGACTTAACTGCTAAGGTCATCAGTCCCTAAGCTTACACACTACTTAACTTAAATTATCCTACGGACAAACACACACACCCATGCCAGACGGAGGACTCGAACCTCCGCCGGGACCAGCCGGAAGTAGAAGTAATCCGTTGAATAACAGGCCCATATCACTAATGTCGATTTGCAGTAGGGTTTTGAAACATACACTGTATTCGAACATTATGAAGTACCTCGAAGAAAATGATTTATTGACGCGTAGTCATCACGGATTCAGAAAATATCGATTTTGCAGAACAGAACTAGCTCTTTATACTCATGAAGTAATGAGTTTTATCGACAGAGGATGTCAAATAGATTCCATATTTTTATATTTCCAGAAGGCTTTCGACACCGTTCCTCACAAGCGTCTTCTAACCAAACTCCATGTGTATGGAATATCGCCTCAGTTGAGCGACTGGATTCGTGATTTCCTAACAGAAAGGTCATAGTTCGTAGTAATACGCAAAAAGTCATCGAGTAAAACAGAAATAATATCCGGCGTTCCCTAAGGAAGTGCTATAGACCCTCTATTGTTCCTGATCTATATTAATGACATAGGAGGCAATCTCAGTAGCCGTCCTAGACTGTTTGCAGATGATGCTGTCATTTACCGTCTTATAAAGTCATCAGATGACCAAAACGAATTGCAAAATGATTTATATAAGGTATCTGTATGGTGCGAAAAGTGGCAATTGACCCTGAATAAAGAAAAGTGTGAAGTTATTCATATGAGTACTAAAAGAGATCCGCTAAATTTTGATTACGCGATAAGTCATACAAATCTGAAGGCTGTAAATTCAGCTACATAGATAATGTTGTGAGTAGAGCCAACCAAAGACTGCGATTTATTGACAGAACAATTGGAAGGTGCAACAGGTCTACTAAAGAGACTGCTTACACCGCGCTTGTCCGCCCTATTCTGGAATACTGCTGTGCGGTGTGAGATCCGCATCAGGTGGGACTGACAGAGGACATCGAAAAAGTACAAAGAAGGGCAGTTCATTTTGTATTATCGCGAAGTAGGGGAGATAGTGCCACAGACTTGATACGTGAATTGGAGTAGCAATCATTAAAACAAAGGCGTTTTTCGTTGCGATGGGATCTTCTCATGAAATTCCAATCACCAGTTTTCTCCTCCGATTGCGAAAACAATCTACTGGCACCCACCTACATAGGGAGAAATGATCAGCACAATAAAATAAGAGAAATCAGGGCTCGCACAGAAAAATTTAAATGCTCGTTTTTCCCGTGCGCCGTTCGAGTGTGGAACGGTAGAGAGACAGCTTGAAGGTGGGTCATTGAACCCTCTGCCAGGCACTTTAATGTGAATATTAGAGTAATCACATAGATGTAGATGCACGTAGATCTAGATGATTACTGAAATGGCGGACTGTTTACTCGCCAACTGTCAAGAACCCGCAGTGCTGCCACCTCCCATGGCTGCCACTACTCGTTTCAAACTTTTCCGTTATTCTGTGTCACCCTGTATTTACGAGTCTCACAGTACGTCCACAAACGGATAATACTGCATGGTTTATTTTTTGTTTGTATAAATATCAAGTGGGTTGATATTTAGCCTTCCCACTGACTCTCACTTGACACCACTGAAATCGCAAATGGCGGTGGTTTGGGGTCAGTGGGATGCATGCTACAGGTCTGGCTCGGAGCTGTCGTTGAAGTAACCAATATGGGTAGATCACATGACTATGAGGAGGTATTGAATAGAATTGGAGAGAAGATAAATTTGTGGCACTACTTGGCTAGAAGAAGGGATTGGTTGGTAGGGCATATTCTGAGGCATCAAGGGATCACCAATTTAGTATTGGATTGCAGCGTGGAGGGTAAAAATCGTAGAGGGAGACCAAGAGATGAATACACTAAACACATTCAGAAGGATGTAGGTTGCAGTAGGTACTGGGAGATGAAGAAGCATACACAGGATAGAGTAGCATGGAGAGTTGCATCAGACCAGTCTCTGGACAGAAGACCACAACAACAACAACAACAAATATCAAGTTGTGGTAGGTTAGTAGTAATACGTTGGCTTCACACTATTAAGGCGTACAAATATGTGAGTTGCCCTCGTTATTAATGTACAGGTAAATTTTCGAAGCAGTAACTTTTTTTAATACGCCATCTGATGATTTTCCCGACGAATTTATGATTAATAGAACTCTCGGCTGTCCGGCGTTGTCTCTGTGGAAGAACCAGCTTTCATCAGGAAACACAATAATCCTCCACCCTACCCTCCCACTGAGCTCTCACTTGACACCACTTAAATCGCAAATGGCGGTGGTTTGGGGTCAGTGGAATGCATACTACAGGGCTTGCTCGGAGCTGTCGTTGAAGTAACCAATTTGTAGCAGTTCGTTGTGTCACAGTGGTGCCATCCGCTGCTCAAACTGCTGCTGCACCTACAGTACAATGTGCCAGAGCCATACGCCGATGGTCTTCCTCTCGGTAATGCCATATAGCCATCCGGAGCCCTGCTTTCTTGCGACCATACGATCTCGTGACTGCCGCTGCGACCAGTGATGTACAGCGGCAACATTCCTGCCAAGTCTTTCAGCTGTATCGCAGAAGGAACATCCAGTTTTTCGTAGCCCTATTACACGACCTCGTTCAAACTCAGAGAGGTGTTGATTACGGCATCTTAGTTACTTTAAAGGCACACTCTACTAACATCAACTCGTCACGTTCAGGCTCATATGTAACTATCGCTCACGACCGTTTCATCGTGTACTTAAAGCAAACCGGATTTTCTTCCTTACAGTCAAGCTACTCGCGCCGGTCATATGCGACTGGTGCGAAATATGAATAGACATCATCTTTCAGATGTAGAAAAACGCCTGCCAGGCGGGGTGGCCGAGCGGTTCTAGGTGCTTCAGTCTGGATCCGCGCGACCGCTACGGTCGCAGGTTCGAATCCTGCATCGGGCATGGATGTGTGTGATGTCCTTAGGTTAGTTAGGTTTAAGTATTTCTAAGTTCTAGGGGACTGATTACCTCAGCTGTTAAGTCCCATAGTGCTCAGAGCCATTTTAGACACATGCCTAGCAGCTTTCGTTTATGTCACACAACTCCTTATTGGTGCTGCTTTTTTTCCTTCAGTTTATGGTGACGTATTGCAGCGACCCGATAATATTATCAGAAACTGTTCTGATGATGACTATCTGAGCACTACTAGAGAAAAGATACTGATATTTGCCATGAAATTGCATATGTTTAAAAGTAACTATTTAAGCAGATGAAAAAATCTCTCTTATCACTCTCATTTATATTTTAACTGCGCATAAAGTAATTATTTTCTGATTATGAACATAGCCTCTTTAGGAATTTTTATATTAGAACACAGAAGCCTGTTTCAGCTTCAATGAAATGGAGAATCCAAATACCATCGTTCGTTTGCTAAGCATGCAGCATGTCTGTGCTCCCTTTGTGTGCTGCGAATTCTCTCAGGAGCTAGAAATATACATAATTCCGCCCTTCAATTTAATTTCCCGTCCTAACACACCGATGGTCTAAATGTTCAATATGTATTGACAATATTTAATCAAGGCCACTGGAGCGACCATAAGAACTTTTGTTCAATAGCTGCCTCAGAGAAAAATAGTTAGCATAATATGAAGAAACGTTTGTTTAGCAGAGATTTTCAAAACAAAGTAGTTTTAACTGTAGAAGATTTTTATAGTTAAAAAAGTTTAATTTGTGAGTGGAAAACACTTAGAGGACAATGAAAAGGTAAATCAGTCCAAGATACACCTTTTACACTCCTTACAAGGTAGCAATTCATGTGAGAAATCTAGACAGTAGAAAAATGTGTACGTACTACGTACTAAATTGGTCCCAAAGACGAAAGACAAGCGTATTTTTAACATTAAAGGCACGGTTATTCACTTCTAGACTAAGATAGTTTCACCTCAATAGTGTATCATGAACGCTTGAAATAGAGATATTGTTGCAAATGTTTAGAACAGTGATTTATTGAGTCATTGATTATACAACCTATTTTAGCGAAGAAATTTAATTCATTATTTACTTAAAAGCAGAAGTAATTAAAAAACTGAGAGAGGGGCTTGCTAATGAGAGAGGTAAATATTGGAATAATGATAAATACTGCTAACTACCGTAAAGATAGTTTCATAGCGATAGATCAACGGCATGACAAACAAAGTTGCTTTTTTTTGTTCAACATGTGTGACAAGTGTTTTGTGACGTGATTGAGACGTTTGCATGTTTAATTATTTTCTGCATAGTCTTTTCAGTTAAATTTTAATAAATTGGCTTAACATATGGTGACTTTTTCGGAGTGTGCAGCTGAACTCTCGAACCTCATAAAGTGGTTCAGAACTTGACGGCAACTTCTCATGTATAGGTCTGCAAACCCAGCAGTGGTGCAACTACACGGTCTAGCCACATTAACGTGACCACCGCCTATGTTCGACGTCAACGTGCAACAATCACTCACGTAAGGTGGGTGGCAGATCTAGCAGTGGCGGATACATGAAGCTTACCGAGGGAAAACGGAAAAGAGCGCAGATGTTGTTTTAATGTGGAAACGGAGTGATTTATCTCGGGTCCAAAAGGGCATGATCATTGGCTTTCGGGTCAAGAGAAGAAACATTTCCGAAACTGTTAAATCTGCAAACTGTTCGCCTGTCGTCGTGGTTTGGGTCCATCAGGACGAGTAATTATTGTAAGGCTAATATATCATTTTATCCCTTTCCTTGAGGCAGTCTTATGTTGGTGTGGTTTGAATTACTTGTTTAAAATAACTGTGGTTTGATGTGTGATTTAGTTACTGCTAGGAGGCACTGACAATTTGTTTAACTTGTTTTGGTATTAATGTGGTGTTGTTTTATCTAATATTGTTCTACGTACACTGCCTTGGGTTTATTACAATAGGATTATTTATTCAAGGAGATGTAGTGCTTTCGTTAGCGTGGGATGCGCGATTTACTGGTTCGTAATGTCTTATGATTCGCTTTATCTCTTAGCCTGGGTCATGGTTTCGACCTACACTTTCGGGCCCTTGTGCGTCTTTCTTATTTAGTAGGCTCTACCGTTTCATTTGTGGTCCAGGTGCACCCATTAACAGTTGCCTGTTTTGAAGTTAATACTGTCTGAGGGAGTAAATGTGACACAAAGTCGGTCTGAGACTTGTATAGCTTGCACTATTGGTCGAGTCGATAATTGGCGGTCGAGCGGGAGAGCTGACCGTTATCCACGCTACCTGTTGCGTATGATGTTCGTGTCTGTACCTGGCTGACGCCTGGAGCTCAGATATATGTATAAGATAAATGTCGTCTACTGGTCCGAGGTTCACAAACCTAAAAGGAATTTCTGTATATGTAATTACTGCCTGTCCTTTTCAGGCGTTAGCTAAATAGTGTTTCAGATGAAAGACTAGAATGTTTGAAGTTGCTTATTCTATTTATTCAGCTACGAATGCATTTTCCAAGTATGTCATTTATTGTCTGTAAGTAAATTTCGTCACTTTTGTTCGCCTTCAGTCTAGTCCTCGGGATGCCTAACATCGAAAGCATTTTATTGTAATCGCATTACTACAAGCCCATGAAATTTTCACTAACGCAAACGGGCTTCAGCCATTTGATCTGTAACCATTGGTCCCTATCATTCTGTTGTTAATGATGGTAAAATAATCCAAAGAAAGCTGCATTAGCTTAAATCGGCTACTGCCGTCTGATGTGCAACTAGTACTCACAATAAAGACAACCTGTTCAGAGAGCTGTTACTTAATCCTCGTTTGTTGCTTTTCCTGATTGTATCTGCATCATAATTATTTCATCAAGGGCAAACTTGTGCCTGTTTAGATTTCTGGAAACCAATCGTTTGGCAATTTTTTTTGTTATAATCGTTATTTGAATTAATTGTGTTCATGAATAAAAGTTTGTGTGCAGTAAAAGGTGAATGAAGTTCTCCCTGACCCCCACCCTTCCCCCGAGGTCCAGTCCTTCCATTCAGTCCTTTCGTGACGTTTTATGAATCGGCGATGTAGCCCCTTGTCAATAACAACAAACAGGTATCAATTAAAGTTGAGTATCCTGCATAGAATACCGTAAATATTAATGTATGCAATGCCACAATATTCTTTTTTATGAGATTTTAAATGTTGTTAAAAGAAGAAATTTCCTATGAAAAAATTTTATCTAGATCTCGGTAGATAAAAGTTTCGAGCATTAATGATATGCAAATATAAGCCCATCTTTACGCGCTATCATTTGTCAGAAACCTCGTTTCGGTATCTTGAACAGTTTATGAAATACGACGGGTATTACGACCATGTGATTCACATTGCACATGGGCAGAATAATGGGGGCAATGCGCAAAATCGTCCCTAGATATAAAAGCCAATATTCTCGAAACGATAATTTTTATCGCTGTTCTCTCAGCTTTAAATACAATTTTTTTATGTTAGCTGTATTTCCTATGCAGCAATCAATGTCCTATAAAAACCAACCGTGAAGTCTTTGCACTGTATTTTTATTATTGCACAAGTCTTAAAATTCCGTTCAGTGTTTTATTTAACTGGATGCAGCAGCGTAACTACGAAGGAACACGAATAGAAATTCACATCTTTATCCAGCGAACATATCATTCTGCAAGATGTGCACTAATCAAATTTTTTGGTCAATAATTTTCTTAAAATCGGACGATAAGTATTTCATTAGAGGCCCGCAAGTTCACTCAACTACGTCAGTGAAAATTCGTGATCGGAATCAACAAAAATGGAGCAGAAAAGCTATTACTTCCGGTGTGTTAGAGCAATAATTCTTATAGGCAGATCCTTTCCTTGAGTTACTACAACTATGAATATAAAGCGTGTCCGAAAACTCCTGTTACAAACTTCTAGGACTTGTGGAGAGGAGTAAATAGATAATATTTTGAATTGGAACCCACGTCTGGAAACGTACCATTTGCGAGTTTCAACCATTCGGAAATTTATAGGTAATTCGACCTCTTTTTTCCAGTAATTGATTAGGAGCGACCCAGTACATCACTTATTTTACACTTCCACTCATTAATAACGAAAGAAAGTGCTCGTGTACTTGTTGGCGGGTTCTCTTCAATGTATTGCATTACGGCCTCTTTCAATTTGTGTATGTAACGTATCCTTGGAGCGCCACAGTCGCGCCTAAGGACGGTGAAGGTACCGTTCTCGGAGCCGTTGCGTAACTGTCGCGAAAAACTTAGAAGATGGAGTAGCGCATTGTAGAGAATTATTCTAATAAAGGTGAAGAGCATTTCTTCCATTACCGTGAGCTTCGCCATTCAGGCGGGTCATATCGGAGTATTCTGCAAACGTATACTCAACCATGTTGTTCTTACACTCACAGACACGTGAGTGAGGATCGAACGAGGTCAGAGAGGTGGGACAGACGTCAACTGATTCGACGTAACCACTTCCCACCATGACTATCCTGCTGCATACCTACCTAAGAAACGTATCAAACGGCTTTAGCAAGGAAATATTACGTACTCACTCCCTTCTACAACTACTTGAAGTTCTGAACTGGAATTTTCGAACACCCTGTACGTAGGATAGCAGGTACGTGGAAGAGTATTTATGAAAGAACACTAAGTACTGAGATGAATCGAAAGTCGCATTTGGCTTTTGTCATTGGCTTCCAACATTTTATTAAAAACTGCACGAAAGATGTAAATCATAAGCGTGAAATAAAGTAGTTAGAGTAGCTATACTTTGTATAGGGCGTAGCGATACCCAGAACAGCAGACGAAATAGTCATGTCATATCCAGCGTTCCACGAATGTTCATCACAGGGGAGCCGGTCCGTGCGGCAGAACCAGTAGACAGGTAGCGGTTGGAACGAAACTGTATAGCGTAAAAACAAAGCCGTGCTCTCAACAGAATGCGGCGAGCACGTTTGTAAGTCAGCCACTTTAATTAAAAGTTAAATCAAAAAGTCTCATAGGTTAATTAATTACGTCACGGTACATGTGAATAGCTCAGTTGATAAGCATTGAAGAGGGATAAGACTTCATACGTCGAGCTGCTTGGTACATAAATACTATAAAACATTTTAATTATCTACTGAATTTTAGAGATAAATCTTCATGGGACTGTAAATTCCCTTACGTTTTAATATATCTGCATATTAGCAGAAATGTCTACACCTCCTCTTTAATATGACATATCATGCTTCTCTGTACCTATAATAGTTTCTGGTGCAGATGTGCAAATGCGAAGAGTATACGAGGCGCGTTCAGTAAGTAATGCAACATTTTTTTCCCTAAAAACTGGTTGGTTTTATTCACAATTCCTATACACCACATTATACCCCACTCTTTTAGCTACAAACCCCTATTTTTCAACATAATCTCCGTTCAATGTGACGGCCATACGCCACCTTACTGAGGGGGCCTGTATGCCCACATGGTAACACTCAACAGGTCGAAGTCGGAGCCAACATCTTGCCGCATCAATGACTTCTGCATCATCCATACTGCTTCCCAAAGAGCGCTTAATTTTTTGGTCCAAACAGTTGAATGTCGGAAGGTGCAAGATCTGGGCTGTAGGCGGGTGAGGAAAAACAGTCCAACGAAGTTTTGTGAGCTCCTCTCGGGTGCAAAGGCTTGTGTGCGTCCTTGTGCTATCATAGAGAAGAAGTTCGTTTGCATTTTTTTGGCCAAGTTCGAACACTGAAGGAGTCACACAGCTGTGTGCGACCTGCCACAACGTTCCAGACCAGACAGGTTTGTACGATCTAGTTGAGAGGATGACAGACACCTCGCCCAACGACTCAGCATGCTTTTGTTCACTGCCAGGTTTATGTAGTGATTGTTCAAGCGTCTATGAATATCCGCTATACTCTGGTTTTCAGCAAAAAGAAACTCAATGTCAGCTTCCTGCTTGGAACGCACCTCCTTTACAGAGGCCATTCCGAAGGCTAAATATAGCTCCACCACCTATCGAAACTTCATGAAATTATAAGGGCTTAAGCGAGAATATTCCATGAAGACCCACCACAAGTCCCACATTTTTCAACTGAAACTGGCTGACAAAAGAAGTATCATTATCTTTCGAAAGGAGTGGAGGAAATAGAGAATGAGGACACTTTTTATATCAAATTTATATCAAATTAATTTTGCAGATTAATTAATTACCCCGTCCCCTGATGACATCATGGATTTTCTCTAGCTGGCACATGTCCCTCCCCTATCACTCCTCTGATAAATCCCCTCACTCCTGTTATGTCACCTACGCCCATCCCCCCGCTTGCCTTTGGACATTGCGGGAAAAGTCGCTCAGTCTGCGTTGGGGTGTTGGACTGGGAGGACCTCATGATGGCAGGTTAATATAGAGTGCTTAAGGCATTGTTTAAAAAATTTATTTAACGTTATTATTTATTTCTGAAATCACAAATACATCAAAATTGATTATGGTATTTAAACAATTTAGGCAATGTGTGGAATATTGTTTAATTAATTCTGAAATTACAATAACCCCGAAATTGACACTGGAGTTGGAATATTGTTGTTTTTTATATACAGGGCTGACTACTGTTTAAACAATTTAGACAATGTTAAGCAGTTGTGGTACTTTTTTTTTATTCCGATAGCGAAAGGAACCACATAATTATACTGTCACAGATAATGCTGAACATAGCTGAAACACTTTCTCGTGTGTGATCCATCCTCCATAGTCGAGATCACAGGAAGGAATTATGCACTGGGCTCATGGTACCAGCCTGGGTCCGAAATGCGGCAACCGCATGACTGCACTAAGCACTTCCTGTTGTGTGGGAAATACACCAGCCTTCCATCTCCCTGGTGCACTTTCTTTCTTTGTGGCACATTGATACACCTTGTCATTGAACACAAACTGTTGCAGGGTTAATAAATCTGGTGTTTAAGCAATGTGTATAACATTGTCACATACATATCTTGAAGATGTCACAAAACTCTGCAAATGTTGTTTCAGAATATGAGCCACAAAAAATATTAAGCTAACAATTTGCTTCACAAATTAAATATATATCACAAAACTACTTGAAACACAAAACTTGCATGCAAAATACTGTGAGAGCCACACTTGTAATATTAATGGACTTCCACAAATTGAATACACCAAAAAACAAGACTGACACTCCTTTAAACCATTTTGCGTGTTACATACCTGTGCTGGACATTGCAGCTGGAAGATGGGGCATGCTCATGCTGTACCACATTCTGCATAGAAAGTGGGGAAACCTCCACCAGTGGAATATCATACACAACGAAAATGAAGAGGTGTAAAGCCGGCCCCGCTGGCCGATCGATTCTTTTCGCTTCAGTCTGGAACCGTGCGACTGCTACGGTCGCTGGTTCGAATCCTGTCTCGGGCATGGATGTGAGTGATGTCCTTAGGTTGGATAGGTATACGTAGTTCTAAGTTAGGCGACTGATGACCTAAGATGTTAATCTCCATAGTGCTTACAGCATTTGAACCATTTTCTCCTGCCGGGTCGGAAATTTTCTCCGCTCAGGGATTGGATATTGTGTTGTCTTCATCAGCATATCATCCCCATCGACACAGAAGTCACCGAAGTGGCGTCAACTAAAAATACTTGCACGAAGCGATCGGTCTACCCTACGGGAAGCCCCAGCCAGGCGACACTTCATTTCATTTCAGAACCCATACTCTCAACATTCCGTTAATATTTTTCAGATACATCCTTAAGCACACTCCCAGCTCTGTTCACATTTTTGACATAGATCTTTAAGCAAACTCTCAGCTCGTTGTTCTAGAGTCTGAATTTTCATGTCCACTTATGGACGATTGTTCCGTCTACGTATACCCCTCATCCGATCAGACTAGGAGCTCTACATACACGAGAATATATCCATGGTGAGATTTATAATGATGCAGTCAGCGCTTTTCATATCCAAATGTGTAGAAACTCCTGGAAGTTGCGTCTATGCCTACCACCGTTCAGTTTTCTTGTTTTACCAATAAAAAGAAAGCCACACTGTGAGTGGTTCCAGAAATTCTCACATATTTTCGGAAACGCATTGAATGGCATATCAGTTCCCGCAAGCACTTGGTAAATGTTTTTTTTATATTCAGAATGTCTTGTTTGAAGGCAATGGTGAGGTTTCCACTATCCCTCATCAACAGTTATGGGATTCTGGCATATAATGACCGAAACAGCAATATCGTAGAATTTGATCCTGTTTCTCCACACAACATCATCAAATATGAATACAGTGTTTGGCTTTACTTTTTCTGGTCGAGGGATTGCACTGCTTTGACTGAACGTTGTGTATGTTACACCATCCACACCTCACAATACCTCCCACAATTGTTGGTATTTTGGCTGAGTGAGTGTTTTTGAGAAGACTAATATATGCTCAAATCGGACTCCATCAAGGTGTGCTAGCAGTGACATTAAAACATTTGTCTTGCCGCAATTGGATGGACCTACATTTATAGCTTATATGTTATCAGGAAGGAGTATTACATTCTTTCTCTTCTTCAGGTCTTCTTCTTCCACACAGGCCCAGCCGCTTACAACAAAGCCCGGATGCTTCAGCCACCCTGCCATGATACTGACTATTTTGTTTTGATGTGCGGTGAACTTTTATAGAAAAAAGTACCTAAGCTACTTGGTATATAAGTGAGAAAATTATAACAACAACAACCTGCACTGGTAACCGTACATAGAGTTCACTGTTCCAAAGAAATTAGCTGGTTACTTTTTTTCGCTTTCCTGTGTATAATTTAGAGAATAATTCCTTCTTACAGGCGCAGAATTAATCATTTATTTCATCCAAAGTTACTATTGACTGGCCGTTAGCGTCTGTTGGTGCTGTATTGATACAATATTCTAAATCAACATGTATAGTACACATTTGGATATAATTCACAACATCTTTACACAGTTAAAATATGGGGTAACTTTCTGTTCAGTCTGTCCAACACTAGCAGTAGCACCTCCTGCAGACCAAACAAGTTTTTGACAGTTGTGTTTTGCAAATAAACATGTGTTCCCCCACAATTACAAAGAGTGCTGGGTCACCAAACACAGTTGTAATGGATGGAATTAGAGCAGCACGGTAAATGTCTGTGTGAGAAAGAGATGTGTGACACTCGGTGGTCATCTGTTGGATGATGTGTGGCTCCACACGACACAGTTCTTCCGATTCGAACTCTGTAAACCTCACTTTACCGTTTTTAGAAACTTTGTCAATATCTATCTGCACAAGCCAGTCATCGGCTTCTACAGCTGGTTGTATGCTGATATTTAACCGTTTCGAACGACAGGATTTAAATTGTATGATGAAGCGAAGATCGCAGGAGAGCTAGGGCGAACTTTTGGCTTTACATCCACAACATCTTCACCTCATGCTTGTAGGGGTAAAATTTGTGGTGAGGTCTTATGGGATCAAATTGCTTAGGTCATCGGTCCCTAGACTTACATACTACTTAATCTAACTTAAACTAACTTACGCTAAGGACAACACACACAACCATGCCCGATGGAGGACTCGAACCTCCGACGGGGGGTAGTCGTGCGGACCGTGACAAGACGCCCCAGAGCGCGCGGCTACCCCGCTCGGCTCTTGCGAATCAGCGCCTTTAAGACAGTTCGTACGATAATGACCAGTACTGACGACGAACGCCAGCACACTTATTCAGAGCTTCAGGACTGGCTGTGCATCTTCGTTTCCGAAATCGATAAGCGGTATGGATAAAAGCACCTCGCTGTGCTGCTACGACATGCTGGCAAGGTGGTGGGAGCAGCTGCTGGTCTGACCACACCCATTACGAATGCAAATCCAGACGTGCTGAAAAATGGTTCAAATGGCACTGAGCACTATGGGACTTAACATCTATGGTCATCAGTCCCCTAGAACTTAGAACTACTTAAACCTAAGTAACCTAAGGACATCACACAACACCCAGTCATCACGAGGCAGAGAAAATCCCTAACCCCGCCGGGAATCGAACCCGGGAACCCGGACGTGGGAAGCGAGAACGCTACCGCACGACCACGAGCTGCGGACAGACGTGCTGAAGGTTGCTGAACAAAGGAGAAAACAATAGGCATCGCACATAAAGATGTGCAGCATAGAGCTCGACAAAACATCTGCTTGTTGCAATAACAGCATGAGTATTTACTCTTCTGTTTCTTCTTCCTATTCTGCTGCAGCGTCCTGGATGATCTCGGCAGCAGCTTCTGCTGCTGTTGACGCCTCATGGCTACTATTGCTTTCACTAACTGACAAACTAATACTGCGAGTGGAGGGCTACCACATTTGCCTTATATCCTCTACATCACAATCACGTGACTGGATATAGTGATCCTGTTGTCGTATTGGCTGCTGGGCCAAGTGAACAGTTACGAACTTCTTCACGCAGCAGGACACGGTGTTTTGCCATGAGGGTATCTTCAGCCTGGTGTGTCGGTGGAATGATTATCTCAGTGCTCATGACGATTCTGGCTCATTGACATACCGATTCTGGACTGTACGGCCTACGAACAGAAACCTTTTGATCGCCTCTAATAAAATAAAACTGAGATGCGTGTGCAAGAGAGAAGAAAATTACTTTTGTGATAAACGAACATGGCAGCAGGAGATGAAGGCTACAATTCCGCATCTCTTATTCTAGCGGTAAGTATTATTTTGCAAAAAATTTTGTAGATTTAACAGGAATGCTGCTGTTTGGCAGGTAGGGAGGCAAGGTAGAGTTTAGTCTCTTGGCGACGAACACTAACTCAGCTCACAAAGACAAATCAAGAAAAGTCCCCTTTTTTTGAGAAATCAGCTTCCATTCGTCTGAAATTTTACGATGATATTGCGAACCAACTCATCATATTATACTGTGATTTGAAACTCGCTTTTCTAGAATACAAGTGAAGTGTTTCAAAACATTGGCAGAAGTTGGCCGATAACTGGTCCTGGGAAAGCAGTTTCTATAGACATGTTTTGGCTGACGATTTATTACACTTCTCTTCCATTTGCTTCTCAAATGTGAAGAATTTTTTTCTTCCCAGTAGCACGGAATCTAAAGTAACTCCGTAACAGAGTATCATGTATGATACTGGGGTCATAGGACAGAGTATCAAAAACCTTAAGGTTCAAAATTATACAAACCGTAGGAGATTATTTTATTTTTTGCATAAGAAATCCATGTTTGGGAATGAATATGTTCGGTGGTACTAACCAGTGTGAGTGTCTTACTGGTTTAGTGACCTACGCTTCATAAAAAACTGCTGTCTGTGCATATTCGTTGGTGGTGCTATCCCGAGACAATATGCAATCGTCTTTAACATTTGAAGATGAAGTTTATCACCGTTTGGGGTTTATGACTGGTTACTGAAGTTGGAAGACTACAATCTGTAAGCCAGTAAGACTTTCATTTATTGTTCTGAGCACAAATATGACTTAAGAAGAAATTCCTTGAATAACAAGCTCTTTCAAAATAAATTTTTCTCCCGATACATGGTTTATGAGGCAATCTGGCTATTGATTTTACCCATAATCAATCCGATAATATTTTAAAAAAAAGGATATTCGACATCACTTAGTGTTTACTTTGTACAACAGAAAGAATTGTGAACATAAATCATTATTTAAGTTAATTTTGTAACCTCACTTATTCAATTTCATAATCTGATTCTCAAAGTGTTTACATGATACACTTTATAGATCGGGGGTGGGGGGGTGGGGGGGGTTCAAATGCGATAATGCGGGCGCTGACGCCCTTGAGTGCCCTCACTCTCACTGCTTTCCCCATGAACGCTTTCAGCCAGAAGTTCCTCCACCACCTCTCTGCTAACATCACTCGTACGGCAAGGCGTGCATTCTCCAAGACTACGTACATTAAGTTAATAGTTATTTAATAAAAAAGCGTTCTTATTAGTTTATCCCGGTTTTGTATCTGTGACCAGGAAATTAACTCGACGAGAGTTATACGTCAAGCCCATTTTCTTCACACTTAAATTACCCCCTCGCCATTGCCGATGCCCCCCCCCCCCCCAGCCTCTGTCACAGGTCCTCATCCTTTTTTTTTTTTTTTTTTTTTTTTTTGTCGCTGTGCTTGTGCTTCAGTCTTGCTCAGGCGGCCAATGGTTTCTCTATTGTCTGCTGGTGTCATCTGCACACATTCAGTCAACAGCAAGGAATGAAAGCATCATTGTAGACGAAACGGCAGAAAAATCTGACCATTTGACAATAGCAACACAATAACCGTACCAGGACACGAAGTCGGTGAAACAAAGGGGGTCATTGATTCAGTAAAAGCAAGACATCACTCTGTATTCACTCAAGCCCCACGTGCTAAGGATTGCTTACATGACGACACAGATTATGGACCTGACTGTTTGAATCGCAGCGACAGTATCCGGATGCCAATAAATATGCGGCACAGAGACTATAAAACGTCTAGGAAGATGCCAACAAGGGATCACTTTCAACCATTCAGACTATCTAGGAATGGAAGACCAATTACAACAACAAGATTTTTATTTTCTAAAGCCGCTCATATTCGCCTTTCAACTCACAATTATAATTCCGCTTGTTTTGGAACGAAGATTAAAGCTACGAAATAGCCTTCTACGAGCATATGGAATCATATATTCAAAGAGATTAGTCACATATCGGTTCCTCGGTGTGTAATTAATTGCAGAGTGAAACGGTAACCTCAAGGTGCAGATTTGAAAGCTACGTGTTTCCATTTTTTTTTCTTTTACCGATTGTGCGAATTCAGCTGAAGGAAAAAAACGGCGATATTTCTAGCAGTGATGATCCAAATTATAAAATCGAGTGTGAGAGAAATGAAATAGATGACATTACTGAGTATCGGCTTCACTATAATTCAATTAGATTTCTTCAAGTAGCTAACATCGCGAAAGATGTGGTGTCTTACAGAGAGAAAATATTTATCTACAAAAGAAACATTGGGAGAGCTATTCTTAAAAGACAGAACGTAATGTGAAACCAATTACCAATTTAGCGTAACTAATATTATAAATTAGTATAGTTACACCTAATATTTAAAATTCAGAACTGTTTAAAGGAGTGGTTGCAATTTCGCAATAAATTAACGACAAGAGCGAACGACTAAGAACGTAATGAGTACTCGTTCGCCTACATATATCCATTAAAGTTCTCATGAATCGGTAGTATCATCAAATTAGTAACAAAGCTTTGCTGGATCACCTGATTGTCAGAAAATATTAAATATTAAGTTTTTTACGGACTACTAGAAAAAAAGCGGGTCCATGAGTAAAAGCTTTCAGAGACGTTTCAACTAAGACGTTCGCATATCGGGTAGTGATTAAGTGCAATTAATGGATTTTAAGCTCGGTGTCGTTCGTTGAACACAAACCAAACGTCGTGGTAAAGAATGAAAACAGTAAAACTCAAGATTTGCTGTTTCTTCTAGTAGCTCGTCTACCTAAGCAAAATGCTGCATCGCACTGCTCCATTACATACCAACAAATATCATCCGTCACATATGCGGACCATGCTTGTGTACGATCCAGCACAATGTCGACCCTGTGAAATGCAGTTCGACAAACTTTTCTACTGCAAAGAAGTCTGTCCTTTCTTCATGGAGTTTACTATGTCATTCAGATTTTCATCATACACCGTGTAGCGGGACTTTGAATTTCGCCGCGCTACACTCGTTCCCTCAGATAAAAAGTATCTCGTCGCAGCGGTATGAGCGCTCGACGGCAGAGAAACTACTAAAATTGTTAACTTTTTTTGTTTTCTTTTATTCCGTTTCAATTGTCTCTTGATAGCCGTAGCTTAAGGCAGGCGTGATCGGATGCTGACGTAAAAACTTAAATGCTAATCTTGATCTGATTGTAATGTGTAGACATTGTGGAAGTTATTAAGAAATTCGGTGGATGGAAGTAGCAAAGTGAATTAAATTGCATACAGTATCAAGATGATTTTAATTGGTATAAATTATTGATCCCTGGACTATTGCAAGATTTCGGAGCAGATTTTTTTCACGCTGAAATGAAGAAGATTTTTGAAGACGTGGACGCCGCCCGAAAGAAGATAAGTTAATCTGGTAAAGGATGATCTCTCGTCTACGCCACTTCCCCCTGTCAGTTACATTCTGTTATTCTCTGTTTCTTTTCAGTAAGTTCTGTAGTGGAAATTGGTTTAACTTTTGCTCAAAAACGCCACAAGGACCACCCCAACTATAGCCTTTCTGGAATACGAAGTCCGATTTGCCTTTCATTCTTTCCCTTTTTCACGGTCATTAACGATTTTAAAAAACCCATTTTCACTTACGATTTCTTCCCACATTTGCAACCTTTTTTTCTTTTTCTCTTCTCTCACTTTTTTTTTATTAACCACTACAACCGTTTATGTGCTGAACGCGAATTCTGGGACACAGCTATCGAGTGAAGCTCCTGCGATTATTTACAAACAGATTAGCAACAGACTACCTGTCCAAAAAGGAACAACGAGAAGAGGAAAACGAGGAAGACGATGCGGAGGTGTGCAGCAATATTGTGATGGACCATCAAGGCAACAATAATGCTGGACAAAGAGCAGTGGAAGAAGTCGTGGGAGGCATTTGAACAATAGCGGAAGTTTGATTGCTAGTAACAAACATAACAATTAAACACAAATCAACAAACAAAAATGGCTCTAAGCACTATTGGACTTAACTGCTGAGGTCATAAGTCCCCTAGAACTTAGAACTACTTAAACCTAACTAACCTAAGGACAACACACACATCCATGCCCGAGGCAGGATTCGAACCTGCGACCGTAGCGGTCGCGCGGTTCCAGACTGTAGCGCCAGAACCGCTCGGCCACCAGCGGCCGGCCCTGTCATACTGGATTACCTTTGCTGAACTACCATGAAAGTGTGCAAATTTAGAAATGCGTGAAGATTCATAACGAAATTAAGTTAAAAATCATTCAGTTAAAAATCATTCAGTGCCACACGCAAGTCAAGTCAGTTATTGACAGAAGCGGAAAAAGTAGGCAATAACAAGTTTGAAATTCTACAAGATTTTCATATTTACATCCACAGGGCGCCGGTACAGAATAAAGGTAGCAATGAAACGTATTGGGAGCTCGAGAATTTCTTAAAATTGCTTTACTGATAGTATATCTGCCTCCATTGAGATTAGAACCGAAAACAAACCAGACCTCCCTTGCAGTAGCAAACACCTTTCACTACGCTAGCAGACAACCCAGGCAAACAGCCCTCTATTAGTATCCCAGACTTGAATAAGCCGGCAATTTCGCAATGAAAATGGCAAAATGATCTGCAGTTTCTGTAGCATAGAGCTTTCTCGACTCAAAAACAAGAATTTTCTACCTTTATGTCACCGCTTATGTGACAATCATTTGGGATGTTTATCGAAATAACAAAATACTGTTGTTAGCGAGTAAATTTAGTAAGATAATTCTGCACCACCCCAAGAAATAAACGGCTACATAGCTGCCAAAAGTATTCTACAATGTTTCGAATTCTCCATTAGACTCGTCACTTCAGAAAACGTTCATTAGCCGAAGTGTTTCTTAAGCTAGCTAGCAATGGGAATGCTCGCACTACTAAAACACGGTGGCATTAATAGTGGGATCTGAATTACCAATGGATTTCATTTGCATTCCTGTAAACATGATTTGGATAGAAAGCAGAGCTGCGAGTAATACGCTGATGTATCGACTGCAACTAGAACATTTTCAATAAAGCTAGGGGAATTATTTATACGGCCCTCGTCTCAGTAACTGTCGTGGCTATTTTCGATGTTAGGATTTTGTCACCTAATTCGGTAAAAATGGAACCCTTCTAGTCTGACGTTCTTGACCGTCTATCTGTCTACCCAACCCTCAAAATCCGTTTTGATAATTCGTAACGATCAGGGGTACTTTGTCTTACTAAAACAGTTATGTTATCTCGATAAGCTGAAATTCATGTTTATTAGTACAGTTCATACTAATTAGCGTATCTTCTTTAATTTACATCTTATATTTACGTGTTGTGTTTAACACACTAATCAGCATCAATATAGTCTTACACATGACTGAAAACAGTGTGACAAAGTTCGGATAGTTTGTCAATTTCACGCCTGTGCATAGTATGTTGGTAGCACTTCGTCGCCTTGCCTGTTATGCTGTGTAGCAGACTTTAAAGCTGTGCGGATCATCATAACGAAAAGGCGAGGGGTCTCGCTCGTTTTGTCCACGACTGTACATTAAACCTATAAAAATTCATCTCATGGATGACTAAGGGAGTGGAAGCTGCTTGTGTATTGATAACTGAGGATTAAGTATCAGCCCGTAGATGGGTGGAACGTCAGAATGTCAAATGTCTATCCCCAGACTCGACGTCTGGGCCCAATAAATGTATGGTATTCAGGACAAACCGTCAACAACCTGATATGCATCACATATCTGTCAGATGTACCTATTTCTAGTACAAATGATTCTTTGTCTTTTTGCTTAAGAATTCGGCGTTTGACACATGTGTGCTACAGTGGTTCAGTCTTGGACTGAAGACTCGCAGGACACGTGTATGCTATAGCCGATAACTACTGGCATTCAGCAACTTTACGGTCTAGTTATTAATTATCTGTTTAAATTCAAGCAAGTTTCCTAAGAAGAACGTCACAAATTTTTAAATCAGGGACATAGTTACGCATAGATGAACATAAACTCAAGACAAAATCGTCCATGTCATATGGGGGATTCTGTTCTGGCCTACGAGGTTTCCACAGGCTAGAGCCACATAGGTTTAGGCGCAGACTTTTAACGGCTAATCTGCCTCCTATGCCACTCCTTTTGATGGCAACGTGTTTATTTCCTCCCCAGGCGTCAGCACAAAAGTAGCAAGCACAAATAACATCGTGGGCAGTCAACTGGAATGTCTCAAAAGGAGCGTTTAGTTCAAGACAGAGTGGTTGCTCTGACTGAAGACGGCAAGTTTTGGATCAGAGCCGCTGGGAGCAGGTGTGGCAAAATACCCACTACCGCAGAGAGGTTGCGAAAGAATTATGTTGAAAGGAACCTGGCCCAGACAGGATGAGACTGAACATACAACAGGATGACACAACACTTGTGCGTGAAGAGCCCGTAGCTTCCCTTAACCAAAACGCGAAGAAGTTAGAGAGAGAGAGACCACCTTCCCTGTTCCAGTGAAATAGTTCGCGGAAGACTGAGGGAAGCTGGACTGCATGCACAAATATCAATGTAAGACAGAAACTTGTACTTTCCTCCTCTATCATTTCACCAAAAGCCTATGAAATAGTTTCCTTTTGATTCCCCTGTTTCATTACCCATCCTTCGAACTGAGAAAATCCTCACCTTACCTCTTTTCTCTCTCCCCAACGATTAAAGTAATCATGACACACCCACTTTTCTATATGGTCAACTTTTCTTGCTCTATATCCCCCCCCCTCCCCATTCCATGCTCTCTGCGGTCCCTCTCCCCCCCCCCCCCCCGCCCGCCCCCAATCCCCGACTAATTTCAGTAGCATTTGGTTTCCTCCAGACAGATATTTGGGATCTATGGAGATTGGACAAGTTAAAAGTCGAGTAGAAGGACTGAAAGAAGTTCTCTGCCCAAGCGTAGAGGCTCATCAGTTGTTTTCCGACTTCTGATGACTTGTTTTGATTAACTGAAAAGGTGCGAGATATTAAGTACGACAGCAGCTCTCAGTAGACGTAGAAGAAGTTGGTACTGTTAATCGAAAACAGCACGTCATGAAGATCATTAGCGGCGTGCGGCTTCTTAAAATGAGATGAATTAGATCATTTTCGTGAGAACTGATGTGCTTGATTTCCTGTGACTGTTAGATCTTACTTGCTTTCTTGTTTTGAACAGACGTGTAGACAATTTTTCTTTTTTCAGTTTTTTTTTATAACATTGCAGTATTCTAGTTCGGAGTTTAGCGGAGACCGTCAGAGCAAATAACTAGCGATAAGAGCTGATTTTCGTTATGAGCGTCGTTAAACTGGGGAAATAATATATTCATGGTGTTAGGACAGCAACCAGCCACAAATTTACTTTGAGTTCCTTTATTCAAAGGAAACCGTTACCGGGTTTCGAATCGTTGCGATTCATCATCAGACGGTTTACACGCTTTCTTTCTACATTTGGTGTGTTTTTATAGATTAATTGTCCTAAAATATAAATAAAACATAATTACAAACACGCCACACACAGATGGTTGCGTTGCAGATTTTCGTTGCATGTGACTTACGTGAAACGTCGGTTTCGAGTGTTTGTTTCCATAACATTCATCCAATCGATGTAAATGCATTCACACTGCATCCTCGTTGTTGCACACGTAATGCATCGATTGGATGAACGTTATGGAAACAAACACTCGAAACCGACGTTTCACGTAAGTCACATGCAACGAAAATCTGCAACGCAACCATCTGTGTGTGGCGTGTTTGTAATTATGTTTTATTTATATTTTAGGACAATTAATCTATAAAAACACACCAAATGTAGAAAGAAAGCGTGTAAACCGTCTGATGATGAATCGCAACGATTCGAAACCGGTAACGGTTTCCTTTGAATAAAGGAACTCAAAGTAAATTTGTGGCTGGTTGCTGTCCTAACACCATCAACATTTGTCTTCAAAAACAGCCACGGTCTCCAACATGTCATCATATGACAAAATTGCAATAATATATTCTTTTGTTCCGCCGGATTTTGTGTTTTGCTGAAATCTCTGATAACATTACAGGACGCTGAATGGGGATTAGGCCTAAGTGAAATATTTTTCTGATCAATCATTTCCATTTCCCTATGACTTTTCCATGTTTGTCCATGATGATGTCACCTGGGTAGTCGTTAGGTTATATTTCTATTGGTCCTTCTGGTTTTGCACCACTTACCTACCGAGCTTTTTCATTTAAGCGAACCTAATGAATACTAATAACTGCAGACAGTAAATATGCTGAAGAGCTGTCTTGAAGGCGTTATTAAAACCATGCATTAGGGTACAGACTTTATGACTTCGGGTATGCTTTATGACCTTGGGATACGATGAATGCGTCAGTGGTGCAGATCAAACAACGAGCACAACCTTACTTTGCAGATTGCCACATAACGCAGCACCCTGTTCTAGCAATTACTCGTCCATGAGTCTCATATAAATATTGTGAACGTCTGTAGCAGTTGTTAACATGAAACCATCCGGCACTAAATTAAGGAAGAACAGCACTGACTGCCAGGTGCTAAGCTAGTTGAACCTCATATTGCTGTTTGCGTCCCTCTTTTTGTTGTAACTGTAGTGAAAACTGAACAGCTTATTCCTCTGCAGATTTTCACTTTTATGAACGAGCATCCGCAATGACTGTTTTTTAGTCATCATGGGGTGAAGCTACTTTTCGTTGTTCTTGTTATTATAGACTGAATGACAGTTTTACTTTAGAATGAAATATTAAAGACTGTACTGTCAGCATACTGGGTTCATTTTACGTTCCCTGCTTTCATTTCTTTACTGCAGCGCGTTTTTCCGTTAATGGTGCATTACGTGTTTCACAGATGACTTGAATAATCTGAGACTTAATAGTACATGCAACTTACCGAATTTCGCCGTGGATGCCCATGATTTGCCACCAGTGCTCTGTAGTTGTCTCCTCACAGTGTGTTCCTCTGTCATGGGGATAGTATCAATAAGATAAATACCCTTTTTAAGTCTTGCAGGGTCAAACGATGTTTCAGTACGCATAATGCTTACACTACAACAAATTTAGACGCTCCTAAAAGTGAATGACGTCCGGTGCATGTGCTTTTCATTTTGAAGTATACTTAAGAAAAGAAAACAATAATAATAGTGACAGCTATTGACATATGATTTTGAGACTGTAGTTGGTGCATCTGAGTGTTATTAGTACACACATCAAAAAAAGTTTTCCGTCATCTCGGTTCAGAGAGTTCCGGAACCTGTACAGAAAATTGGAAAAAAGATCAACATAAACATCATTTCCAACCTTTTTATTGCATGTTGTACCACCATACAGCGAGGCCTTCATAGGTGGCTGGTCCAGGCTGCTGAACACACCGGTACCCCTAATACCCAGTAGGACGTCCTCTTGCATTGACGCATGTATTCGTCGTGGCATACAATCCACAAGTTCATCAAGGAGCTGTTGGTCCAGATTGTCCCTCTCCTCAACGGCGATTTGGCGTAGATCCCTCAGAGTGGTTGATGGGTTACGTCGTCCGTAAACAGCCCTTTTCAATCTATCCCAGGCACGTTCGATAGGGCTCATGTCTGGAGAACGTGCTGGCCACTCTAGTCGAGCAATGTCATTATCCTGAAGGAAGTCATTCACAATATGTGAACAGTACGGGCGCGAATTGTCGCCCATGATGACGAATGCCTCACCAATATGCGGCCGATACGGTTGCACTATCGGTCGTAGGATGGCATTCACGTATGGCACAACCGTTAAAAGGCCTTCCATGACCACCAGTGGCGTACGTCGGCCCCACATAACGCCACCCCAAACCAGAAGGGAACGTCCACCTTCCTGCACTCGCTGGACAGTGTGTCTAAGGCGTTCAACCTGACCGGGTTGCCTCCAAACACTTCTACGGCAATTGTCTGGTTTAAGTCATTTGCGGCACTCATCGGTGAAGGCTAATTCTGAGCTGTCCATTCGGCATGTTGTTGGGCGCATGTGTACCGCTCTGCATGGTGTCGTGGTTGCAAAGATGGACCTCACCATGGACATCATGACTGAAGTTGCGCATCATGCAGCCTATTGCGCACAGTTTGAGTGGTAACACGACGCCCTGTGGCTGCACGAAAAGCGTTATTCAACATGGTAGCGTTGCCGTCAGGGTTCCCCCGAGCCATAACCCGTAGGTAGCGGTCATCCACTGCTGTAGTAGCCCTTGCGCGGCCTGAGCGAGACACGTATCGACAGTTCCTGTACCTCCTCCATACCCGAACAGCATCACTTTGATTCACTCCTAGATGCCTGGACACTTCGCTTGTTGAGAGCCCTTCCTGGCACAAAGTAACAACGCGGAAGCGATCAAACCGCGTTATTGACCGTCTAGGTATGGTTGAACTACAGAAAACACGAGCCGTGTACCTTCTGGAATGACTGGAACTGATCGGCTGTCGGACCCCCTCCGTCGAATAGGCGCTGCTCGTGCGTGGTTGTTAACATCTTTCTGCGGGTTTAGTGACATCTCTCAACAGTCATAGGGACTTTGCCTGTGATACAGCATCCACATTCAACGTCTATCTCCAGGAGTTCTGGGAGCCGGGGTGATGCAAAACTTTTTTTGATGTGTGTACATCAAGCCTAGTTACAGAAATGAGAGTAAAATTCATTATACTTTTACATTTTAGTCCTGGGTTAACTCGGCGGTGCATCTTTGAGATACGTACTGTACCCCTCACGTCGAATTCCGCTCAGGGAAACCATCAGCGATGCAAACTTGTTATTCCTGTGGCTGCTATACTTGACACAATCGTATAATATGTTTGACAATCCCGTGGTTCTCAGGTAACTTCCTGGATGTTCACAGAATTATCCTGCAAAATTAGCTTGATATTTTATTTCGTTTTCATTAAATAATCTGCGTGATTTTCAGGTAAGGTGTGACATCGGGTTATCAAATTTATGACTGAGTGTCCTGGAGAATTTAGAAAAGATATTGGCAATTGACCCAAAATAACGAAATGTGTGAGGTCATGCACATGAGTACTAAAAGGAACTCGTTAAACTTCGGTTACACGATAAATCAGTCTAATCCAAAAGCCGTAAATTCAACTAAATACCTAGGTATTACAATTACGAAAAATTTAAATTGGAAGGAACACACAGAAAATGTTATGAGGAAGGCTAACCAAAGACTGCGTTTCATTGGCAGGACACTTAGAAAATGTAACAGACCTAATAAGGAGACTGCCTACACTATGCTTGTCCGTCCACTTTTAGAATACTGTTGCGCGACGTGGGATCCTTACCAGATAGGACTGACTGAGTACATCGAAAAAGTTCAAAGAAAGGCAGCACGTTTTGTATTATCGCGAAATATGGGAGAGAGTGTCAATGATACAGGATTTGGGATGGACATCATTAAAAGAAAGGCGTTTTTTCGTTGCGACGGAATCTTCTCACGAAATTCCAATCACCAACTTTCTCCTTCCCATACGAAAATATTTTGTTGACACCTACCTACATAGGGCGGAACGATCACCACAACAAAATAAGGTAAATCAGAGCTCGTACGGGAAGATATAGGTGTTCATTCTTCCCGCGCGCTATACGAGATTGGAATAATAGAGAATTGTGAAGGTGGTTCGATTAACCCTCTGCCAGGCACTTAAATGTGATTTACAGAGTATCCATGTAGATGTATAAGTTCTCTCCACGGAGAAACTACAACTACTCTCGACTTTAACGTCACAGATTATCTATATAAGCCATAACTATGACAAAGAGTACAGAGCAAAGCAAATGTTCGCTAGATCAATGGTAATGTGACTGATAACTGGGACGATGGCTGCATTATCTCGCGTTTCCAAGATAACAGATAGACGACTAAACAACAAATTTAACATCTTTTGTCAATATTTAATTGGATTAAATACTGAGTGGCAATGAACAATTTATTGAATTGGTCAATAACTTTAATTTCGCCTAGAGCTGACTGAAACCTTGTCATGGAAGTGACAGCCGATAGTTTGAGACAGCCGCTCCACCTAGAATCCCCAGCGGGTGTATAGACCTTTGGCGTTATCTAATGTCCTGTTACGCAAATGTAGTTCTATTTTTCAGCTAAATCTCTGATGGAGAGATGTAGCTGACTTGTTTAACGGACGACAAGCGAATCCATATGAACCCATATAGTGGTCAAGGAGCAGCGTCTGTGATTAGTAGACGGTCACGAGTTTCACTTTGAATAATACACTCCTGGAAATGGAAAAAAGAACACATTGACACCGGTGTGTCAGACCCACCATACTTGCTCCGGACACTGCGAGAGGGCTGTACAAGCAATGATCACACGCACGGCACAGCGGACACACCAGGAACCGCGGTGTTGGCCGTCGAATGGCGCTAGCTGCGCAGCATTTGTGCACCGCCGCCGTCAGTGTCAGCCAGTTTGCCGTGGCATACGGAGCTCCATCGCAGTCTTTAACACTGGTAGCATGCCGCGACAGCGTGGACGTGAACCGTATGTGCAGTTGACGGACTTTGAGCGAGGGCGTATAGTGGGCATGCGGGAGGCCGGGTGGACGTACGGCCGAATTGCTCAACACGTGGGGCGTGAGGTCTCCACAGTACATCGATGTTGTCGCCAGTGGTCGGCGGAAGGTGCACGTGCCCGTCGACCCGGGACCGGACCGCAGCGACGCACGGATGCACGCCAAGACTGTAGGATCCTACGCAGTGCCGTAGGGGACCGCACCGCCACTTCCCAGCAAATTAGGGACACTGTTGCTCCTGGGGTATCGGCGAGGACCATTCGCAACCGTCTCCATGAAGCTGGGCTACGGTCCCGCACACCGTTAGGCCGTCTTCCGCTCACGCCCCAACATCGTGCAGCCCGCCTCCAGTGGTGTCGCGACAGGCGTGAATGGAGGGACGAATGGAGACGTGTCGTCTTCAGCGATGAGAGTCGCTTCTGCCTTGGTGCCAATGATGGTCGTATGCGTGTTTGGCGTCGTGCAGGTGAGCGCCACAATCAGGACTGCATACGACCGAGGCACACAGGGCCAACACCCGGCATCATGGTGTGGGGAGCGATCTCCTACACTGGCCGTACACCACTGGTGATCGTCGAGGGGACACTGAATAGTGCACGGTACATCCAAACCGTCATCGAACCCATCGTTCTACCATTCCTAGACCGGCAAGGGAACTTGCTGTTCCAACAGGACAATGCACGTCCGCATGTATCCCGTGCCACCCAACGTGCTCTAGAAGGTGTAAGTCAACTACCCCGGCCAGCAAGATCTCCGGGTCTGTCCCCCATTGAGCATGTTTGGGACTGGATGAAGCGTCGTCTCACGCGGTCTGCACGTCCAGCACGAACGCTGGTCCAACTGAGGCGCCAGGTGGAAATGGCATGGCAAGCCGTTCCACAGGACTACATCCAGCATCTCTACGATCGTCTCCATGGGAGAATAGCAGCCTGCATTGCTGCGAAAGGTGGATATACACTGTACTAGTGCCGACATTGTGCATGCTCTGTTGCCTGTGTCTATGTGCCTGTGGTTCTGTCAGTGTGATCATGTGATGTATCTGACCCCAGGAATGTGTCAATAAAGTTTCCCCTTCCTGGGACAATGAATTCACGGTGTTCTTATTTCAGTTTCCAGGAGTGTAATTACAATCACCATCATCGGCAGTGGCGGCCGAAGACATCCGGAGTAAGAGGTCACCCTGATTAAACCAATGGCCTTGTCAAAGAGGGCGAAGGAACGGACAGGGGTTCGGGACACTCTCTTGCTCTCGAAGTGGGAAACAGCCCCTAAAGGCGGAATAATTAGCATGAGGATACAGAAGGCAATGGAAACCATTTCATTAAAAACATATAATGTGTATCCACAGGACATGTAGCCTGTAACTGAAAAATGTCTGATGATCTCTCCGTTGGCAAAAGATCCCGGAACAGTCCCCATTCGTGTCTCCGGGAGGTGACTGCCCAAGGGGAAGTGACGATGAGAGAAAGACTCGCACACAAAGACGTCGGAATCATTGAGACTATCGACGTACAGTTTTTCCGAGAAGAACATACCGATAACCAGAGAATATATCGGCTCTAAGTGGGGAAGAGTCGAATATTAAGTCGGATATCAATTCTTCATGACTGGAACGCCCCAGCTCTGGGATGGGTTAAGCAAGACACTGAAAAGGAAATTGGAGAAAAATTGTCTGTATTTTGGATTGCGGACAATTGAACAATGGCGTTCAATAACTAACTGCCAAAAATCAAGGTTACTTTTCTCGCTATCAGTCAACAGTGAGCTGGGTTTCCGCAAAACCATTTCACAGAGTTTGTCTTTGCTTGTAGGAAGTATCCGGCGTCCGTAAAGAAGGGCAGTTGATATCTGATGAGGAGTCGTACGGATAATTAGGGGGTAACATCTGTTGCACCAATAATCAGAAACCTCCTGCCGACTTGCACATCACGTGATACTCGTCTGTGTCAAAAACATCACGGCGACACACAACGAGGTGTCTGTGAGGTGAATCCGGTGAAGGTGTGACCGAAATACTTGGTTCCCATTGACATTAAGGTACCAAGCAGGCTGTGCGTCAGTGTCAAGATAAGGAGCGCACACCGATCTCCAAATGGAACGCCAGTCGACGTGGGAATGCTTCCCCTCAACCACATTCGGTGACTTGTGATGTTGAAGAAAGCCGTAGATTACCTCTCATAACGTCAAGTACTGTGGCATTATCGCAGTACGGATGTAAGGTTGAGGAAAAGGTGTCGGAAGTAAAAGAAGGGTGGCGGGACGTCCGAAAGCGGGATAGGTGCTGAGAGTCTGGTGCAAGGTCTCCAGCAATAGGTTGGTAAGGCACGTAGAATAACGGTGCCACAAGGCCGTGTGAGAGTCAACGAAAGGGCTATCGCTCTGTCACGCACATGATACAGACCTAAACGGCCCCTGCACAGCGGGAGGGTGAAGGTCTCGTACTTTATCTTTAGCAGCAAGCACTGAAAAGTAACTAAAGCCAATGCCGCTAGCATGCGGCGGGCCATGCGTGGTGGAAAGGGGAGCGTCTGTGGCACTTGGGAGATAAGTGACGCAAACTATATATTTCCAACAGGAGACTTAACTTCATTATGACGTCGACGGTAGTATCAGGGTATCCCATATTGTGGAGCACTCCTTCCAGATAGTCGTGATCGACCCGATCGAACACCTGGCTAAAGTCAAGAGCTGTCAAAAGCCCAGGCATACGACAAGCGTTAGCAAGAGCGATTATGTCCCAATAGCGACATAGGGCAGGGCTGATGTTATTGGCAGCTCCGAAAGAAGTCTGAAGAGCTGCGTACTCATAAACGGTGATCTAAGAGCTCAGCTCGTAGTTGGAAAAGTAGCCGCCGGCAGGTAATGGCAATCGTGCGCCGCAGATCACTTGCGAAATCGAGTCCTAAGCACCGGATAGTAGCAACTTCACGCAAAGGAGCAGCGCTGTCCGGAAGAAGCCCCGCACATGTAGCCAAGGCGCTCAATTTTCTGACGTTAAGGCAGCTACCAGAAGCTTCACCGTAGGTGCCAGTGACTCTCTGATCTCAGCACCACTACGATGAACGATGACGAGATTGTCTGCATAAGCAGTGCAACTGAATACGTGGTCACCGAGAGGCATCCTAGAGAGACGTTGGCAGAGGCTGCAGGGCAGAGAGCGGGCCGCCTTGACGCACTGATCGACAGATCTAGATGGGAGGAGTGAGACGGCTGTTGTAGAGTACAGGAGACTTAACTTCATTATGACGTCGACGGTAGTATCAGGGTATCCCATATTGTGGAGCACTCCTTCCAGATAGTCGTGATCGACCCGATCGAACACCTGGCTAAAGTCAAGAGCTGTCAAAAGCCCAGGCATACGACAAGCGTTAGCAAGAGCGATTATGTCCCAATAGCGACATAGGGCAGGGCTGATGTTATTGGCAGCTCCGAAAGAAGTCTGATTGGTGGAAACCACTTACCGAGCCGTCCGCTTAAGCCGCGCAGCCAACATCCGGGTAAAGATCATCGCATTACTGTTGAGTAACGTCAAGGAGCGGTAATTGCACATCTGTGAGTTAACCCGAGGCTTGTGGATGGGAATGAGGAAACTATCGAGGAAATCGTCTGGAATCGGCACGCAAGGTGACATGAGGTCCTGGAGGTCCTGACAAATTTCCATCCGCACTGGTGCCGGCAGGGGACGAAATGTCTGAAAAAATTCCAGTCGGAGGCCGTCAGAGCCAGGCGACCTATTCGTTGAACCCGCCTGGATAGCATCATGGACTTCGTCCACCGTGAGGTTAGCAATCAGATCCATCATGGCATCCACGGGAACCGAACCAAAGAAGGGTCTGGAGACTGCCATAATGTTGGCAGGGTGGTGACGTTGTGCAGAGTAAAACAAAACATAAGGGGCGTTCAAAAAGAAACGAGCCTGAGTCTGGATTGCGCAAACCGGTGACAGGAGGGTAATATCGTGTGTAACGAGGTGTGGTTCCGATCAGAGCGTGGAAGTTCACAGCCCGTCGCTAGAGGGCACGCGTGCACATCACATGATCATACAGAGCTAGCAGCAGCAAGCATCAATCGTCCAACGCTGCCAGTCGCATTGCAAACAGTGACATGGAGGCGTCAAAAGACGAGCAAAGAGGTGTTGTTCGTCTTCTGTGAGCGGAAGGAATAGGAGGGACGGACATCCGTCGGCGAATGTCACAAATGTATGGCGAACACTGAATGTCCCTAGGAACGGTCAAGGCGTGGCACAAGTGCTTCAGGGAAGGACGGGTGTCGTTAGCCGATGATGCACGGTCTGGAGCACCACATTGCATTACCGCTGACATCGTCCAGCTGGTGGATGCACTCATTTCCCAGGACCCCGAGTGACAGTGAAGGCCATAGCCGCCGTGGTCGGATTGAGCGTCGGAAAAGTTCATCATGAAGGAACGACTGCACATGCGCAAAGTTTGTACCCAATTGGTGCCCCATAGTCTTCAACCACACCAGGAAGGATGTCGAATAGCCCACTGTCTTGCTCATCTGCAGCGCTATACTCGGGAAGGGCATACGTTCCTGGCACGAGTGGTGGCCGAAGATGAGTCATGGGGTCATCACTTCGAACTAGAATCAAATCTCCAGTGCATGCATCCAGAGTCACCACAACCAAAAAAAGCCAAGGCCATCCACACGAGTATAGGGAAGGTTATGCTGACGTTCTTCTTTGATAAAGATGGCCCCCTTCTGATTCACTTCCTGCAGCACGGGACAACAGTGAATTCCCAGCGTTACTCGCAAGCCTTGACCACACTTCGCCAAGCTATCAAATCAAAACGACCGGTAAATCTCGCCAGTGGGTTAATTCTGCTACACGAAATGCAGAGCCACATACGGCCAACACAGTCGCGGCACTCCTGCAGAAATTGAAATGGGAAGTTCTCAGCCACCGTCCATACAGTCCGGACCTCTCTCCCTGTGATTACGCTATTTTTGATCACCTTAAAAAGGCTCTGAGGGGCAAACGATTCACCTTGGACGACGACGTCCAGCTGTACGTGCGGAACTGGTTAACATCGTAGCCCCGGGAATTTTATGAGACAGCCATTCACCGCCTTGTGTCACAGTGGAACAAGTGCCTCAACAGCCAGGGTCCATCCTTCTAACACACACGTACTGGTTTCTGTAATTATGTCTATGGCTCGTTTCTTTTTGAACGCCCCTTATATAAAGTGGGTATCAAAACGGCGTCCAACATCATTCGTAAGAACATTAATAAATGTCCTCCGACGGTGGCGTTCGCTACGACATGGTACCAAGATGGACACCACTGTACTAACCCATCATGTGTGCGCGCCCTGACCCCAGTTCTTTCAAGGTGGTGGCGAGAGAGGGATGCGCCTGGCGCCCTGGTGAATGCGGCATCATAGTACATTCCCAGAGAATGGTGGAATAGAATTCATGAGTTCGTCACCGCCACACCGCACTCTCCACTCTGTAATCAATTAAGGCCTTGCAGAGGATAGGTTTTGCACAGAGCACCCACCAAGACAGGGCAGACTGATAGGCACCACGGCGTCGACGACAAGCGGTTGATGTAGTCTCGATGAACTGCCAGCAGTCGGGTGAAGTAAGGTGGATCGTGTTTAGCTTCCATGGCCCACGGCAGCCCCCACTCCCTCTCTGGCGGCAGAGAGCGATGGCGCAGATATATGCGTCATGGTCAGAGAAATCAGCAGGTAGACTTCAGCAGCCTGCACCCCACTGACAATATCGCAGGAGATTTAAACACGATCGAGGCGGCTGGAGGAACACCTAGTGAAGTATAACCACCAGAAGATAGCCATGAACATGTTCCCAAAAGTCCACAAGGCTGAGGTGCTAGAGAATTGTCGCTAGCGCTGCGCGTGGAGAGTGACGTGGTAGTTGGTCTTTGGGTACCTGGCTGGAGCTGAAATCACCTCCTACGATCAATGCGACCTGCCGACCCAAGGAAAGAGGCGTGGCTGTCTTTGACGAGAAGATGGAACGTTCATAGCGGCAACCTCAACCAGATGACGGCACTAAACGTGGGAGCCACACCTCTGGCATCAAGGAGAAAGGCTACTGCATCAGCGAGGATTTATTACCAGTAGGGGAAGCATGAGAGACATGTGCTATATGACCATGGGAGCGCTGAAAGTTGCAGCATCCACCACCTGAAGGAGAACAACGTCAACTTCCGCAGCATACAGCACCTCGTGGGGTAAAGCCAGTTTGTGGCATATGTGAATGGTATTGTCATTTACCATCGCCAAGACGATGGGCGATTTAAACACGGGGGGAAGCACAGGGAACTCCCTGTTAGGTCCCCATGGAAGGACACATTACTGCAACGGGGAGGGTGCCAACCACACCAAGGGAGGTCCATTGCTCTTGACACCTCCACAATGTCCATCGTCAGCATCGACGTCAACCGTCCAGGAGACAGACGTCTCACCAGGCGTATTCAGTGGATCAGAGGTGCGCCCAAAATTAGCGTAAGATACAGAAAGGAAGGTAACTGTATCAGGCGCAGATGGGGAAAGGTACGTACCCGGAGGTGGACGCTGACTGGAGATGACGTCTGGTCGTCAGAGGACAGCGCACTATCAATAGCAGGTTCGTCAGCCTGCGCACACATTCGGTGGAGGCAGTCATCAGAAGGGGTACGGCTTTGTCTCTTTCGTTTCCTCGGCGACCGTTGCTTCCTAATACACTGTTCCGTGTCGGATGGCGTGCAACTATCATCCAGCCTGTGGCCAGATGGCTGAAAAGCGAAGGTCGGTACAACTCTGTGATCAACTACCATGGGGTCGGGACGGACAGCTTGTGTCTGCTGGTGGTGATCGTTAATTTGTAAGCAGGAGTGTAGGAGAGACAGGTGAAACGTCAATCTCGTCGTCGAGAGGAGTCGACGCCATTATCGACGGATTCAGAGGCAGCACCACCGCAGACGCGTAGGACAGAGGTAACAGAGTCGGCGCCGCACGGAGAGCGACGTCTCAAATCAGCGTCTGAACCAGTCTACGACGGAGACATTCAGAACGTACATGAACTTCCCGGCTACAATCTGAACAGGTGTGCGGCTGCCCAGAGAACATGACGACAGCCCTACTGCTGGCAATACCCAAGCAGGAAGACACGTGTTTCCGTATTTCAGTTTTTATCTGACGGACACCATTGACAACACGGTAAGTTTCGCACGTCTTCCACTTTTCAGCCACGCGACTGACGACGTTGCCGTAAGGTTTAAAGGCGGCCACCACAATGTCCAACGGTACTTCAAACGAGATTTCGAAAACCGGCATCGTTCGGAGGCCAAAACCAGCGTGATCAACCGCAATAGTCCCTAAATGTCCGTCAGAGTATCGTAACTTGAGAGCGTTAGCGTGGCGGGCCATAACGTCGGCGCACAGCTCATCATTCGACAGCTTTCTGTACATAGTAGTACTGAGGATCTAAAAATGAATTCCGACCACATCTTTAGCGGGGTACGTATTTTATCTCGTATAAAACGTTCTACTTCATATGCTGTCGATCGTTCGTGGTCGAAAAGAAAAGTTAATTTAATTGTGGCATGGCGGTAAGAAAACGCCATAATGGTGTATGAAGTATGACTCTGAGGCAAGCCTCTACGCGGAAGTAAACAAACGCGCGCTCGCTCGCCACAGCACAACATGCTGGGCGCAAACAAGGCATGCACGGCCCACCACTGGCAAAGGCAGACTGACCATTTGGCTATTTGTGCACATATCGCAGCCAGAGTCATATTCCTATGTGTTGTCAACAATGCGTCTACAAACTGTACGTTTACATCCATTATGTATATTCCTGTACAGGTGAGACATTTTACTTTCAAGTAAAACAGAAATAACATTGCAGGCAGTTGAAATGACTTACTACGAGCGTTCAGTTCGAGACGAATTCGTCGCTCTGATTGTAGAAGGCAAATTTTCGATTAGTGGTGCTGGGAGAAAGAATGGCATGCCACCCACTACCATAAAGAGATTGAACAAGAAGTATGAAGAGAGAGGCGTTACCAGCAGTATTTCTGGCGCAGGCAGTTTGAGACTAAGCACACAGGAGGAGGTCACAGAGCTAATATGTAGGAGCCGACAGCTTCCCTTCCTAAACATGAAGTATCTATGGTGAGAGACCAGCTAGCTGAAGGCTATGGAAGATGGACTGCAAGGACTAAGACGCACTGTAAAACACGATCTCAGAGAGGAAAGTGTGTCACACCGGTTAGCATTAGCGGAGCTCCACCTGGATGCGTCGTGAGAAAACGTAATTTTGACAGATGAGAAGGTGTTTTCCATGAGCAACGACAGCCCGACAGTAGTTTACCGGATTCGAGAGACAAACCATCGCGAAGAATATGCAGCGACGACAAGTAGAAGCGGTTTACTGCTGGAGTTGGATTTCTGAGAGATTAATGCTTCATAGAAATGAGGGAACCCGTGATAGCAGACAATACACTCACATACTGAAGAACATAATTCTGCCTTCAGTGCGAATGCTATGTAGTGAAGGAGAATTTACGCTGCAGGAAGACCATTCACCTGTGCTTCAGTCCACTTTGCTTCAATAGCAGCGGTCCAACATGGACATTTTCGTCATGGACGGGCCGCTATGGGCTATAGATTCCATTCGAGGGGGAGGAGTTTTGGACAAAATATTATATCACTGAAGGCATTTTATTTTCTTTACTTGCCCTTCTGCTGGATTTTCTGTCAGTGAGAACCAGTGGAAGATCGAACAGGCGATAAGAAAACATGAGTTAGTTTTCCTATACGAAACCCCTTTAAATGAAATAAATTTCTTTTACTTTTATGTTTTGAATATTACATTATCTTTATTTGCCTTATGCCTACATATGTAAAATGGAATAAATTAAGAGGATCTTTTTTCTAGGCTGTTTTTCATTATTTCAAATTCATTTCTCTCTTCCCCCTTTAATGCTACTCGTTAGATACTCTCAAAAATACATAAAACATTTCTTATAATATTTATTCACTCTTAATTTCACCTCCCACATCTCTCTCTCTCTCTTTCAGTCTGGTCTCACTTGCCTTTTACTCCATTCTTGAAAATGACAAACAGACCAAGAAGTTTTCGTTGAAATATTCCTTTTCTTTTAATGTCTCTCTCAACCTCATGTCTTTCTTATTTTCTCCCAAAACATATGAAACAAGTTCCCTATAAATCCCTGTATCATTACCCATCTTTCTAACTAAAAACATGCTCGTCCTATCTTTTTTCTCTCTCTCCGACGATAAAAGGAACTACGACATACTTTCTTGTATGGCACACTATTCTTGCCTTCTACCCACCTTGCGCCCCTCCCCCCCCCCCCACTTTCCACCATCAATATCTCTCTCCCCCCCCTCTCTCTCTCTCTCTCTCCCTTCCCTCCCTCTGTCTCATACATACGCTTACGCTCTCTCTCCCTCTCTTTCTCTCTCTCTCTCTCTCTCTCTCTCTCTCTGTCTCACACACACACACACACACACACACACACACACACAGAGAGAGAGAGAAAGAGAGAGAGAGAGAGAGAGGTCTTAACATCCAGAAAGTCGCAAAACACAGTGACTGTTTTCAGCAGCATATAGTTTACTCCAGACAGCTACATGTTTAGTACGGAAAGACAGAATTGGGTCTTATGTCCTCGTGCACAAGCGTAAAGGCTCACGAGCTGTTTACGATTTGTGATGGATTGTTTTGATTAAGCGCAGAAAAAAATGGTTCAAATGGCTGTGAGCACTATGGGACTGAACTTCTGAGGTCATCAGTCCCCTAGAACTTAGAACTACTTAAACCTAACTAACCTAAGGACATCACATACATCCATGCCCGAGGCAGGATTCGAACCTGAGACCGTAGCGGCTAAGCGGCTCCAAACTGTAGCACCTAAAACCGCTCGGCCACTACGGCCGGCATTAAGCGCAGAGGCACGAGACACTGTGATGGGTAGTCGGCAGTATTTTAGTTCAAAGTAAAGGTGCTGAAAGTAGAGACGTAAAAGATGTAGGTGACGTTAATCGAAGCTGGTGTTGTTAATGGGAGACATTATTGTATTTTCGTTCAGTGTTACTTGGAAACCGGTGGAACTTAACATGATGTAATCAGGCTGCTATAGACCTCATAGCAGTACTTATGTGGTAACGTTTTTATCCTCGTCTCGTGGGTGAAGGCGAGGCAGGTGACTTTTGTCTAAACTGTTTCGGTAATAAACAAATGTAGAAAGTTTATCTGGGTCCTCTGATAAATTTTCCTAGTACTAAAATAATTGCCTTGTGTACTGACTGCACGCCTTACCGCATCACGACGGTGTTGACGCTCGCCACCATGACCGCGAACTACGAAAGTAAAACGTTCACAACATATATTATGAGTTTGTTCGTCACTTACTGGCAAACAGACATAGAAAATATAACAGGTGCAATGGACTTCCTTTGATGTCTAAACGTTTACTGTGTCCTGGTTCATATCAACTAAAACTGTTACTTTAGCAGTTTCCTGTTTTTAATGACTTTGTCAAAATCTTCCATGGTGATTTCAACTGTGAGGTTGCTGTTCTCAATACCTGTTTGTCATTACCTTAAGTTATATTAATGCGATTCACAATTTCCATTAAGCAAGAGCTGATGGGCAATAGTATGAGACAGACTGAAACTCCCAGGACCTATCTCGAAGCTATTATTCAGTCTTTAAATTATCCTCCAAGCGGTTTGACTGGTTTAAGACATGCCAAGCCCTTTTTTTTCTTTGTCAGAAGTCTCCTGACATTTTTTATGCAGCCCGCCACGAATTCCTTACCTCAGCCAACATCTTCATTTCACAGTAGAAATTCAACCTACGTTCTCAGTTATTTTCTGGGTGTATTCCAATCCCTGTCTTATTCTATAGTTTTTACCCTCTACGGCTCCCTCTAATACCTTGGAAGTTGTTCTCTGATGTCCTACCATCCAGTCCCTTGTTCTTCTCAGAATTTTCTTTCCACTTCTGCAGAAAACTTCCTCATTCCTTACCAAACAGTCCGCCGCATTTTCAACGTTCTTCTGTAGCACCACATCGCAAATTCTTCGATTTTCTTCTTTCTTAGTTTTCCTATAGTCCATATTTCACTACCATACAATTCTGTGCTCCAAACGAACATTCCCAGAAATTTCTACCTCAAATTGAGGCCTATGTTTCATTCGAGTAGACTTCTCTTGGTCAGGAGTGCCCTTTTTTCCGCTGCTACTGTGGTTTTTATGTCTTCCTTTCACGGATTTTTTTCCTGTTTCGAACGATGCAAGAGGAACACATTCGAGAAAAGCCTTACTTAAGTGACGAGCTGGGACATAAGTGCATGTAAACTCATCTGCGTTTCTTCCCAACATAATTGTTATAAGCTAAATTTTATTGCTTTTGCATTCGAAGGCACGTTTGTGTAACACAAGGGAGGATACGATTTTTCAGATACTATGCATATGTTATATTTGCATTGTCCTATTATAATAATTACAATAATTAAATGAAGGCTTCCGACGATCGAATGTGACAATAAACTCGTGCGTCAGCTGTCGATCGTGTCTTGTCGGAAGTCTTCGGTCCTGTTCGCGAGTTAAGAGAAATGCAAGCTGCACGCACATCGGGCCCGCACAACGATACAAATGCCCGCTGGGACCCTGGCCAGCTCATGTATACAGCCCTGTTACAGCACTGTGAAATTATGTTACATCTTCCTGCACAAAACCAAAGCAATTATGTCGAACATAATATGGTAAACATCAAGCAGTCTGGAAATCTCCATACCGTCACTTACGTTCTCAACTATAAAACATGCAAAGAATAGCAGAAGGTTACTGTTGATTTATACCCTGAAAACATTGTATACTTATGGCAGTTGTGTCTCGCATCGACAATCATACCTACTGAAGGCAGAATACGGATGCGGAGCGCAAAATGCATACATTGCCACATAAGTAGTCGTTCTTTAAACATGAATTCATCGGTGACACGGAAACGCAATTAATCAGAGAACCTTCAGATCAATTTGTCACTAGTTTTACTCAAATTATATCATTAGTACAAGACACAGTACAGCTGTTAGTAGTCGTGCTTGCTCCAAATGACACACATGTGACCACATAAGAAAGAAATAAACGAAGATGTATTCTACATACATTCGACACAGAATCAATTAAATAAATAAGAGTGTGAAGTATTCAAAGCACCTACTATCCGCATGGAAACCCTATTTTGACCAGTGCGCGTGAAAAGTTAACTCTGTGCGAAAATTTTGAGACGAGATAAACAAATCTTGGCCTTCGTTCAGTAAGGAATTCATTTGCAACTCAGATCAGTCGGGATTTGAAGAGGAAATTCATATGAAAGGAATTAGAGGTATCAGGAGAGTTGTATCAACATCAACTAACATCAGTGCCTTAACGCATTCGTATGCACTTATGCCGACTGTTAATCTCGATGGTAATTTGCCTAGATAGTTATTTATGGTGCTGCGAGAAGTTAGAGGTGCCTCCTACGATTCTTTCTGGTGTGCATGATCCTGTACGGGTAGAAGGGAATATTTGCGTCACAGCAAGTGAGAGTGGGAAAATGAGCGTTAAGAGAACTGCAGCTATGGTATGAGCACTGCTTTTTGCCAACATCTGATAAAAATAACTTGCTCATAACATTTAAGCTTTCACGGCTGGCGTCTTCATTAGTTAAAACGTCCTGGCTGAACTGCCGTGGTCCATATATAGAACTGATTCTCCTTCCTGACGTTTCGTTGCCTACTGCGGGAAACATCTTCTGAGGTGAGTCAGCGACTGGATGCTAGGCCTAGCAGCCAGTCGCCGACTCACCTCAGAAGATGTTTCCCGCAGTAGGCAACGAAACGTCAGGAAGGAGAAGCAGTTCTATATATGGACCACGGCAGTTCAGCCCGGAAGTTTTAATAAAACAACTTGCTGTTGGCTTGATTCTTGTCTGCGTATAAAAATCATACTTCTTTAGAACAAGCTATCTCTCCTAAAAAGTGTGTGACACTGCAGTTCATACCACCTGGCAGCCTCTGGACATTTGTTTCTTCCGTACCTATAAAACATGTTATCGCTGTGTCTGCAGCTACGCCATAAAGGATTTCCAGTTTTCAGTTTTGACGATAAGCTCCACGACAGAGTATTTCGAATTCAGTGGCATACCATCACATTTCATTAGTTCTCACCACCTCGTTTCACCAGTATGATTCTATACCCATTCTTCAAGACTGGATACTTAGCTGAAGGTCCTACACGGTTTGTAGCTCCTATGGTGTTCGCCTTCGTTTTTGATGGCGTAATCATTTGTGATCACTGTGACGTGCCAGTTTCCATTCGGGGTTCATGGTGTAAGTTAATGGTTTGTTATGAACATTTCTTGAAAGTCGACAACGTCTATTTTGTGAAGTGTAATACATGCATTCCATAGACGGCCGATCTCTGCACCTCCCGGATACTCATTTTCTGTAGCCTTGCCGATGCACATGGTGAGTCATGGTAGCTAACCTTTCTCCTAACATTATTGTTAACGCAAGACTTTCAAGTGAGCCTTACTAAAGAATGAACTTGCGACTTTGCACTCAAAGGGTCCTTGTCAAATTATATCTAGAACAGGGAAGGAAAGCAGCTGTACGGCCGGCCAGAGTGGCCGAGCGGTTCTAGGCGCTACAGTCTGGAACCGCGCGACCGCTGCGGTCGCAGGTTCGAATCCTGCCTCGGGCATGGATGTGTGTGTCGTCCTTAGCGTTGGTTATTTTAAGTTATATTAAGTAGTGTGTAAGCTTAGGGACCGATGCCCTCAGCAGGAACCGATGAGCACCCACAGGATCTTACCACAAATTTCCAAAAAAATATCCTTGCTTCCAGTAACCCTTCTTAGAATTGTCTGTCAAGTGGTTCATTTGCTCCTTAAGGGCTAGATGTATCCTATAGATTGTACTTTGTGCCAGTAGCATATTCTGTCCCTATTCAGTCGTGAGATTCTAGCACAACAACACAATATGTAACAATATGATAGACAGCTTTTTAATTACGGAATCACGTTCTGTTATACGAAAGTAATATTTTATTGTGAATGGTAACATTAAAAACTGTATAAATTTATTAATGGAAATATGAAAAATAATTTTGTTATAAACTATTAAAAATATTTTTGCATCTTGTGTTTAGCTGACACACTACTAATAGCAGGTACGTAGCGTTTTATAGACTCATTGATAATGTCTGAGCGGGTAGAAAGAAACTATTTGAAGTGCGATCGGAAAGTACCAAGACAGTAACGAGCAGAGAGAGAAATGATTTTGCTGCCAGTGGGACAGAACGGAAGAGCGTGTGGCTTTGGGTCAACGACTATTTGTGCAGCGGATTTATTTGTGGTTGCGAGTGGTAATACAAATTCCAATGGCGAGAGTAGGGTGATTTATAATTAAACTTCAACAGAATTAAAACAGAAAGCACAGTTGGGCCACATATGCTTGAGGAAAATTTGCGTTTCGGTGAAAGACATAGTTATTGCAATTGGTTCCACCGAGGTACTACTTCTCACCTGCAGCTTCTCAGAACCACTACGGCAATCGTAGCGAACCATTGGAACAATATAAAAACTGTGTGAGCTATTCACACACACGTTTTTGAGTACCGTACCATGGTACTCAAAAAATTTATCCGTGGACTGCCTCTGGCCGTGGAAGTCTTCGCAAGTTCTAAGCGTCAAATTATGAATGAAACAGTCTATTACCGCAAAAGACAACTTTTCCAGGAAGTATAGTTAGAATTTTCTCATGAACTGAAAGTTTTTTCTTCTTAGTTAATCAAAGTCGTTAAGTCAGTCTTGAATTACGACAATCACGAAAAACTTTTGAAACCGATATTTATAATAACTCTTAAACGATATAATTTGACAGATAATAATGAAATTCAGCTTTTTCCTAACTATTACACTTAATTTATGAGTTCCTGACAAGTTCGCGTAGTGACGTTTTGGTTGTTATATTCCAGCACGCCTCCCCCATGCACCATAGACGTTGCCGCTGGTGGGGAGGCTTGCGTGCCTCAACGAAACAGATAGCCGTACCGTAGGTGCAACCACAACGGAGGGGTATCTGTTGAGATGCCAGACAAACTTGTAGTTCCTGGAGAGGAGCAGCAGCCTTTTCAGTACTTGCAGGGGCAACAGTCTGGATGATTACTGATCTGGTCATGTAGCATTAACCAAAACGGCCTTGCTGTGCTCGTACTGCGAAAGGCTGAAAGCAAGGGGAAACTGCGGCCGTAATTTTTCCCGGGGCCATGCAGCTTTACTGTATGGTTAAATGATGATGGCGTCCTCTTGGGTAAAACATTCCGGAGGTAAAATAGTCCTCCATTCGGATCTCCGGGCGGGGACTACTCAAGAGGATGTCCTTATCAGGAGAAAGAAAACTGGCGTTCTACGGATCGGAGCGTGGAATGTCAGATCCCTTAAGCGGGCAGGTAGATTAGAAAATTTAAAAAGGACAATGGATAGGTTAAAGTTAAATATAGTGGGAATTAGCGACGTTCGGGGGCAGGAGGAACAAGACTTTTTGTCAGGTGAATACAGGGTTATAAATACAAAATCAAATAGGGGTAATGCCGGAGTAGGTTTGATAATAATAATAATAATAATAATAATAATAATAATAATAATAATTTAAGACTGATTATGCCTTTCAGCGTTCAGTCTGGAGCTTATTCCCCCTTATAAAATTCCTCCATGATCCCCTATTCAGTGCTAACATCGATGCCTCTTCTGATGTTAAGCCTATCACTTCAAAATCATTCTTAACCGAATCCAGGTATATTCTCCTTGGTCTACCCCGACTCCTCCTACCCTCTACTGCTGAACCCAAGAGTCTCTTGGGTAACCTTGCTTATCCCATGCGTGTAACATGACCCCACCATCTAAGCCTGTTCGCCCTGACTGCTACATCTATAGAGTTCACTCCACAATCAGAGGTTTAATAATGAATAAAAAAATAGCAGTGCGGATAAGCTACTACAAACAGCATAGTGAACGCCTTATTGTGGCCAAGATAGATACGACGCCCATGCCTACTACAGTAGTACAAGTTTATATGCCAACTAGCTCTGCAGACGACGAAGAAATTGAAGAAATGTATGATGAGATAAAAGAAATTATTCAGATAGTGAAGGGAGACGAAAATGTAATAGTCATGGGTGACTGGAATTCGATAGTGGGAAAAGGAAGAGAAGGAAACGTAATGGGTGAATACGGATTTGGGGTAAGAAATGAAAGAGGAAGCCGCCTGGTAGAATTTTGCACAGAGCATAACTTAATCATAGCTAACACTTGGTTGAAAAATCATAAAAGAAGGTTGTATACATGGAAGAAACCTGGAGATACTGACAGGTTTCAGATAGATTATATAATAGTAAGACAGAGATTTAGGAACCAGGTTTTAAATTGTATGACATTTCCAGGGGCGGATGTGGATTCTGACCACAATCTATTGGTTATGAACTGTAGATTAAAACTGAAGAAACTGCAAAAAGGTTTGCAATTTAAGGAGATGGGACCTGGATAAACCGACTAAATCGGAGGTTGCACACAGGTTCTGGGAGAGCATAAGGGAACGATTGACAGCAATGGGGGGAAAGAAATACAGTAGAAGAAGAATGGGTAGCTTTGAGGGATGAAGTAGTGAGGGCAGCAGAGGATCACGTAGGTAAAAAGACGAGGGCTGGTAGAAATCCTTGGGTAACAGAAGAAATATTGAATTTAATTGATGAAAGGAGAAAGTATAAAAATGCAGTAAATGAAGCAGGCAAAAAGGAATACAAATGTCTCAAAAATGAGATCGACAGGAAGTGCAAAATGGCTAAGCAGGGATGGCTAGAGGACAAATGTAAGGATGTAGAGGCTCATCTCACTAGGGGTAAGATAGATACTGCCTACAGGAAAATTAAAGAGACCTTTGGAGAGAAGAGAACCACTTGTATGAATATCACGAGCTCAGATGGCAACCCAGTTCTAAGCAAAGAAGGGAAGGCAGAAAGCTGGAAGGAGTATATAGAGGGTCTATCCACGGGCAATGTACTTGAGGCCAATATTATGGAAATGGAAGAAGATTCAGATGAAGATGAAATGGGAGATATGATACTGCGTGAAGAGTTTGGCAGAGCACTGAAAGACCTAAGTCGAAACAAGGCCCCGGGATTAGACAACATTCCATTAGAACTACTGATAGCCTTGGGAGAGCCAGTCCTGACTAAACTCTACCATCTGGCGAGCAAGATGTATGAGACAGGCGAAATACCCTCAGACTTCAAGAAGAATAATTACAATCCCAAAGACAGGAGGTGTTGACAGGTCTGAAAGTTACCGAACTATCAGTTTAATAAGTCACAGCTGCAAAATACTAACACGAATTCTTTATAGACGAATGGAAAAACTGGTAGAAGCCGACCTCGGGGAAGATCAATTTGGAGTCCGTAGAAATATTGGAATACGTGAGGCAATAATGACCCTACGGCTTATCTTAGAAGCTAGATTAAGAAAAGGCAAACCTACGTTTCTAGCATTTCTAGACTTAGAGAAAGCTTTTGACAATGGTGACTGGAATACTCTCCTTCAATTTCTGAAGGTGGCAGGGGTAAAATACAGGGAGCGAAAGGCTATTTACAATTTGTACAGGAAGCAGATGGCAGTTATAAGAGTCGAGGGACATGAAAGAGAAGCAGTGGTTGGGAAGGGAGTGAGACAAGGTTGTAGCCTCTCCCCGATGTTATTCAATCTGTATATTGAGCAAGCAGTAAAGGAAACAAAAGAAAAATTTGAAATAGGTATTAAAATCCATGGAGAAGAAATAAAAACTTTGAGGTTCGCCGATGACATTGTAATTCTGTCAGAGACAGCAAAGGACTTGGAAGAGCAGTTGAACGGAATGGACCGTGTTTTGAAAGGAGGATATAAGATGAACATCAACAAAAGCAAAACGAGGATAATGGAATGTAGTCGAGTTAACTCGGGTGATGCTGAGGGAATTAGATTAGGAAATGAGGCACTTAAAGTAGTAAATGAGTTTTGCTATTTGGGGAGCAAAATAACTGATGATGGTCGAAGTAGAGAGGATATAAGATGTAGACTGGCAATGGCAAGGAAAGCGTTTCTGAAGAAGAGAAATTTGTTAACTTAGAGTATAGATTTAAGTGCCAGGAAGTCGTTTCTGAAAGTATTTGTATGTAGTGTAGCCATGTATGGAAGTGAAACATGGACGATAAATAGTTTGGACAAGAAGAGAATAGAAGCTTTTGAAATGTGGGGATACAGAAGTATGCTGAAGATTAGATGGGTAGATCACGTAACTAATGAGGAGGTATTGAATATAATTGGGGAGAAGACGAACTTGAGGCACAACTTGACTAGAAGAAGTGATCCATTTTTAGGACATGTTCTGAGGCGTCAAGGGATCGCCAATTTAGTATTGGAGGGCAGCGTGGAGGGTAAAAATCGTAGAGGGAGACCAAGAGATGAATACACTAAGCTGATTCAAAAGGATGTAGGCTGCAGTACGTCCTGGGAGATGAAGCAGCTTGCACAGGATAGAGTAGCATGGAGAGCTGCATCAAACCAGTCTCAGGACTGAAGACCACAACAACAATAACATTTCAGCATGGTATTTTGCTATAGATTTGAAATCCACAGTTACCTGTAGTATTCTTCACAGTGAATTGTAATTTTAGGTGAAATTTGTCAATCAGAATTAGTAACAGTAAAGATTAGAGTGAGAATTCTCTACGTCATTATTGCCGCGTCTCTTAATGCTGTTAATCTGTTTCGTTTTCCTTGAATAAGTACTTGAATTTGACTAATTACTTTTGTGATCACTTCAATATACTAATAAACACCCACCTCAAAAATGACAGCTGTCTCCCATACACGTGTTACTGATGTTAACGTATGCTTAAATTCGATTACAACTAGAGGTTTCAGGAGATTATTGTTCCTTTTAGAACCAGAGACCTTGATATTTAATTATATAATTGAAATTTCATTAAAATACAGTTATTGACACATTCTATTAAGCGGGGTATGAGTGGCCTACCCTACTAAATGCTAATTCCATGGCTCATTTTCTCAAGAACTGCTTAATGCAATTTAATTAAACTTTTGCAGCTTAGTTATACATGCATCATATATTTACTCCTCTAATCTGGTTGAAGAACATATTGTCAGATCTTTTTTGTGTCTTTTTGTTACATTACCTTAATTTTTTTATTTTACTGGAAATATACAGGCGATTTCCATCCTTCTAGAGATGTAGTATCGCGAGGGTATTACAAATTATCTGTAAGATATTCAACAGTCTATCTTCTGTAGTTTTTGGCTTAGAAAATTGGGTTTTCTAGCTACAATTACAAATTAATTTAAAGCAAAACTAACTTTTAAATGGAAACAACAGTTAAAACGAGGCAACACTGTAGTCTTCATCATATTCTACATCTTCCGAATGCATCCTCCTTCCCTTCTTCTAAGACTTTGCTTCCTTGGACGCCTAAGGGCTTCTAGATAAGCTCTGTCGACTCGCTGCTTGTCCTGCTCCTCCAATATGGTTCGCGTATTCCAACAATATTTCACTCCCAGTTCCTCCGAGACCACTACTACCATCATTAAAAACATGATGATACAGCAAGCCTCTACGTATGGTACCGCACAAATACATTTTTAGGTACTCTTGTCGAAAATACGTTGTTGAATAATTTATTTACATTTTGTATTTTCTTTATCAGGATTTGCCAAATAACTGTAAACTCCAGCAGCCTCAGCTAAAGAGTGTGCAATACGCCTTTTTCAAAAAAGAAAAACATCTTTTCAGTAAAACATCTGTATAAAGATTGTGACCACAGAGCTGATGCTCATATTTGTATTTTCTGTGTAATAAAAGAAGGCACATCTCTCAAATTTTGTCTGAGGAGCTGGGAGAAGTCTCCCTGTTCGCATTTGTCTTTCTGTCTTCAGCTTTTGATATGTAAGCTTCGTGGGCTGTAGTTGTAGTTATCAACTTATTTTGAGTTGCTGAAATATTGTTTTATTATCGATTAAACAGTTCGCATGTTTATTTCATTATTCATTGTATCATGAGGTTTTCTTTTTTTCAGCATTTCTGGTAGGGAAGACGCAACACTTCGATGTTGTGTTCATCCGCCATTGGTGCGATTGTATTACGAATTTACAGTGTCCTACCTTATATATTACAGGTGCGGAACCTGCAGTCATTCAGAACAGAAGTTTGAGTTTTTCAAATTAGTCATAAATCATAAAGTGACTCCCAAATCGCTATTTTCAAATTACATCTACTAGAATTCAATCGGTCCAGACCCACTGTTGCGCCGCTTCCAGTGCCAATCTGGAACCACAGTCTTCATTCTGGTAAAGAAATTCTACAAATATTTGAGATGGTGGAGCCGGAAGACCAACTTACAAGTCCTTGTGGGTATACTTATTTGAAGCTACATCTGATTCGCTTTCTTTGATTTACACTACTTGCGTGAACGAAGACTGTGAATCGACTTGTCATCTGTTTATATTTCTTGGAAAAAGTTGCCCGCACAGACTTTTTTCATACCACGTAGGTTATCTTCGTTGCTTCTTACGGCTTGCTACAGGATTTTGGTAACTGATTGCTGGTATTGTCTAGCCGACGACTTCTAATAGCCTTCCCGTCAGACATCGGTGTCTTCAACAGCTCTACTTCGTCCATTACACGAAGAATATCGCAAGCACAACACAAACAAGACTCACATCTGTTACGCCAATCCTACCATCGTAAGCAGCAACGTTTCCCTTATGGTTCTTCAGATGTTAACTTTTAACTGAGCAACGGTTTATGAAATACTGAAAATATCCTATTGAACTAATGAAATTAAAGTAGATATTCTTCCAGTCAATGTAATTTAATAAATTCTACACCAAATTAATCAGAAAATTCCAATGCAAAACAAAAATTAATATTTTTCAACAAAATGGGTATTTGTATTACCTTTCTATAAATTCGATTAATCATCAAAAGTAACCTTAGTAATTTCTTATATTTGTATTTTCGCTGAGTTGTTATTAGCACAGCGTATCCATTTGTCATTTTAACGGTTAGTGGTACATTTTTCAGAATCGTTTCCATCAATGTTTGTCAGAACCAATGTCTTTCCGACAAATTATATACACGAAATCACCGTCGTAGCGTATATCGGAGGTTGTAGGGAGGCTACAAGAATATGTCATTTTCTCCTGTGACCTGATTTTTATATGGTCAGATAGTGTTTCGTGATTCTGACTACTAAACGTTAGTGTGACAATGTGGTTTGTTACGCTTTTCATTGCTCCGCAAGAGGTAGATAAAAAGAATGCCACGAGCAGAAAATGGAAACTCGAATGAGAGCTACAAGAAAGCAGGATTCCGGCCCCTCATATATCTCGCTTCAATTGCTTTATCGCAAGGATATGTCGAATTTTGTAGTGCGACAGAGTTTATTTTAACGCTATTGAGAATATTTGAGCATGGCATCAATCAACTGCAGCAATTCAAATGTCATACTCGTTCCCATACGCCTCGTGTGACGCACGCGATAGGTGTTTACGTCGACTGATGTGTTTCACGGTCCATATTAGGCCAATGTTCCGTGTTGCCGCATCCCATTATAGATTCTGGCTGGTGACGGGGGAACACGCCACCAATTAATCATCGGCGCGAGGCAGCAAACTCAAACATAGTACGACCTAGAGGCTTGAAAATTTGATGAGTGGACCGTGAAATATGCTAATTTTCGCTCTCTAAATGAGCTTTTAAAGCTACGTAAACCGAAGTAAATGACTACACCGAGTTTCACAAACTCTTTTTCGGCACCATTTGCAGATAGCAGCGATTTTGAGTTGACACTGATTAACGTTTATTTGAGCCAGTTTACTGTCTAGCCACTGTTATTAATGCTGAACATATTTTTCAGTGTAGAAGTCAACTCTGAAGAATATGAATATGTAAAATCCTATCACAGTTACCACTCTTCGTCATCTCCATTGCTGACACAAATTAATTTCGTTGTCTCACTAAACAAATACATTAATTCAGAATGAACTTATACATCTTTTTCAACAAGAAAGCCATGGATGCGAGGTTCACATACGTAGAAAAAGACGTACCAGAGAAGGGGATAACACAGGAAAGTACCCAGAAGTGCATCCCACTCAAGAAGTAGTTTTGAGAGCACCATGGTTCCCAAGAGAAGCGGAAGCTAAAAACTGGCATAACGAGAACTGAAGGACAACATCGTGCACTAATATGGACTTAAGTTAAGGTACAAGCTCCAGGTAAAGGAAAACATCTATTGAAATACAGTCGTTCGTATAGGGCAAAAACGAAAGAAGAAGAAATACAAGAAAAAGAATAATTCTAATGGAAAAAGACAACTTTTTTCGTAAATTAAACACGTTATTTACCTTTAGCTAGGTCTATTTCTGTAATTGGCGCAAATAATTTGAAGTCTATTGAGAACAATGACCATTATTTATGCAGAAAGAGAAGAAGAAAGAGCGAAGATTAAATTTTAACGATCAGTCGACCTATATCTCATTAACGGCGGATCACATTGTACACGACTGAGAACGGTAGTCAGATGTGTTATAGTCATAGGAATTTCCCGGTATCCGTCTGAAGTGACATATAAAAACTACTTAAGACCCAATCTTGACGACAGAAAGGGGTTCATTCATCCAGTTCTGCGAGAGTGACTGACTTTTGTTCTAATTTATTGTTGTAATTAACGCCACACACTCCACTGATTTTCGTAAGTAATACAACTAATGCACTATAGATCACCACAGAGGGAAACATCTGCCGAGAACAGTTTCATGTAAAGGAAAATGCTCTGTGCTTCAGATGAAGAGCCAAATGCCAGTAATTATCGAACCACTGTAGAGAACTCCTCTGAAACCCAGAACAGCCTATTGGCGTAGTCTGGTTAGTGCATATGTCCAAATAATTTGGAAGTAATTATATTTAGTAAAATAACGAATAATTTTGAGAAAAGGCAGGAAATCGGTACTAAGGAAAAATCTGAAAGCAATAAAAGTATCTGTATGACATCAACTTGGAAGAGATATTTAAATTACGAAAGAATACTAGACAAAGATAGAAGAAACGTAGGTGGAAGGGGAAAGAATACAATGCAATGCACTGCGTTAAAAATACTGAATGATAAAAATATAGAATCAAAACATCATCATCAACTATATAATGCTGACAACACTGTAAGAAGATTAAGTAAACAAACTTCCTGATTTTTAGTAAGAGGCAGATGTCCTCGAGCAGCTGTGGTGGAGCTATCATCCCGACTGCCGACTTACTGAGTCTGTTATTACTGCGCTTCTCGCATCCTTATTTGATAACTTATAGAAAATTCAAAGGCAACACTCCAAAGTGCTGTGGAGAAAATTCAAACAAGTCATGTCACGTAAGTAAAATAAGAAAATACATTAAGTTAAAATTGAGAGTGCATCTTATATTTTTTAAGTTATTCTGTAGAACTTTAAAATCGGACTTGCCAAACTGACATCTAGAACAGAGTTCCTTTGCAACATCGGTTCAGTTTTATAGCTGATACACAATCAAGACCTTTGAAACATTTCACAGTTATAGTTTTTGCAGTCAGTCTTGCGATCGTAATATGGCGTCCATTGACTAACGCCAAATCAATAAGCAGCTTCAGTATAAGTGATCTGGGAAACCGGAGATATTTAGTAGTTCAGTGGAAAATATGGGTGAACCTGAGCTGCGAACATATACAAAGACGTGTAATAAGCAATGCGCCACAGCAAATGGAAGGCAATCACTCGATACGCCAGCGCACACTCAGCCAATGACGCAAACTTGTCCATTATCGGAGTATTTTTCTGTTTGCTTCACATTTCGAGCAAATACTATTTCAACTATAAATATCAGTGTACGCTTACGTTATTACAGTGGCTTTACTCCTAAACGGGCTACAGGCCTACATACTTACATTCAGGTGTCAAATAATCGTCGTGACTCGACACTTCCGAAGGTTACTGTACGACAATCTTGAATGCACTAAATATCGACGTTACTTAGTCAACCCGAAATCGGGAACTAGATTTTAAAGCATATTCGGGAGCAATTATAGACTCAGTTTATAGTAATTTTATCTGACGTTTAAGAAAAACATCACGAAGGATAGTCGAAAAAGAAAGTGGGAAAGTGAATTGATGTGTTTACATGTATTTTCAGTTGTCTGAAGCTGTAGATACTGCAATAGCAAGTAGTTCAGTTGAGGACGAATGGACAAATCTTAAAAGAGCCATGACGGAAGCTGGTCAGTGAGTATAAGGATGGTAATTGTGAAATAACTGTGGTTAAGCGAGAAAATAATTGAATTAATCGACGAAAGAAGGAAATACAATATTCCTCAGAACACATCTCTTTCGGTACTTCGTTCTAGTGACCGATTTTAGTATCTCATGAAGGAATGCAGCGTAAGAATCGCCATAAGCAGTTGTTGACAGACGTAAGATTGTATTTCGCGCGGCATTCGTAAATATTTCGAGTTCTGCATATTTAATTGTTCTAGAATACAGTGCCGCAGAAGAAGCTGAGTGGTTCCGTGCTGTAGTGGTTATGACATTAAACTGTTGCATGGACGGTAGTGAGTTCAAAATTTACCTCGATTGTACATTTTTAATCTCTGTATTCGGTTCGAGTATATTCCAGAAGTATCCACAAATGTCAAAAATCATTGTACTGGAATATTCTTTAGCTGTATATATACTGTATGTGTTCAGGACGAAGGCAGTTCGCTCCGCTCTCTTGTATGCGCAAGTGCTGAATAAACCTTAGTTAAGTGGAGTTAGTGTTCGTCATTCATCTCACTATACCTTCTTCTATGTGACATTATTCTGGTGGAGGCGCCGGGTATTGGAACCTGTGACAGCGCACATTATCGACGACACAATAGCTCCTATCAGGCCACGACAGAGCCGCCGTTTACGTGGCGAGAGACCCGAGTTCGAGCCATATTCAAGAGATCGCACTCTATCAGAGACAGAAGAAGAAGAGGACGTTACGATGACAGCAACTGTGTGCCACCACATGAGACATGCTTCCGGGTTCTCTGGTGACGATAGCCAAGATCCAGACAAGTGGCTCAATTTATATGAGCGTAAAGCCAAATTTAACAGATGGGATGAGACCGTGTGTTTGGCAAACGTATTTTTCTACTTGGAAGGCACTGCCAAGCAATGGTATGAGAACAACGAGGAGAAGTTAACAAACTAGGAAGTATTCCAGGCGGAGCCGCGCAAGTATTTCGGCGATACACAACGAAAGAAGTGCAAGGCTGAAGATAAATTAAAGTGCAGGGCACAGCATCCAGTAGAACCTACAGCATCCTACAATCAAGACGTCTTGGAGCTGTGTTAAATAGTGGATCCTAGAATGAAGGAGTAAGATAAGGTTGCACATCTGATGAAGGGTGTTGCTGAGGACATGTATCAAGCCTTACTCCTGAAGGAGGTTTCGACAGAAGACGACTTCATAAAATGGTGCCAGTATATCGAGATAATGCAAAAAAAAGAATTACACGCAAGAAGTTTGAACGGCTTCCAAACGTCGTATCGATGTCTGTAATGGAGGAAGCAACTGATTTCACAAGTGTTCTTCGTCAGATAGTGAGAGAGGAATTTCAGAAGGCACTTCGACTGCACGGCGAGCAAAAAACCGAGACGCTTCAAGAGGTCATGAGACGAAACTGACATTGAACCCAATCTCTCGTCCTTCATTTCCCTTTAAAACGGTGAAAATTTCGAGACCTAGGTGGAGTTACGTTCCTACAATTCCACGCCATGAACTCGTTTGTTTGGGCACCAAGGAAGACTGACTTCTCAAGGACCCAGGATAACCAACCAGTATGTTTCCACTGCGGCCGACCGGGACATGTGATGCACTATGTCGAGGAAGGTGGCAGCTATTTCATCACTCCTGCGCCAGGGGACAGCACACCGATCTTAGCCGACGCCAACTCCGGGACTACGAAGATGAACAAGAAGATGTGGGTGCAGGACGACGTAGGTCAGCATCGCCGCAAGCTAGCCGCTGGAGAGGACGCTCCCCAACACGCCGTTTAGAAGCTGAAGCCGATTACCTAGCCGCCGCAACCAGGAAAACTAAAGGGTGCGACCTTCCTTGGAGGGTGAGGCGGCCTAACAGAAAAATCCTCCGCCGTCGATCACTACAAAAATGATAGGAAACTACGTCGATATCCTCATGGATGGCCTACCAGCCCAAGCTCTGTGGACTCTGGAGCCTCATATTCAGTCATTTCGGAGAAGTACCGTCGCCAGTTGCAGAAAACCGTATTCGTCGACAAAAAAACATCTCTGCTGAAGGTGGCTAATGGGAAATATGTAAAACCTACAGGAAGATGTACCATTCGTGTGGGTATAAATGGCCATACACAGTTCTTAGAATTCATCGTCTTACAAGAGTGTAGTCATGACGTCATTCTCGGATGGGACTTTTTGAAAGCTTTTCAGGCAATTACAGATTGTGATAGCTCGAAGATTATGCTAGATGAGGTGAGATACTGTGGACAGGAAGATGCGCATCCGAGTGTGTGGAGACTATGTGTGTTGGATGATCATTCCTGCAATCAATGCTAGAAAGGTAAATGTCACGTGTCATGCAATGCATCAGCCCATGGATCTTGTAGTGGAATGTAAGAGAAGCATACCACTGAAGAACAACTTCGTTATCCCAGCATTTGTCGTCTCGTTTAAGAACGGATTCGGTGAATTGTGGATAGTTAACTGTCGCCGAGAACCGCGGATCCTTCCAAGACGAATGTGCATAGCAAACGCTGAGCCGTTAATTGAAGAACAGCGTCATAGAAACCTCCCATGCCGAGTCTGTGGGCGAAATCGGCACTACCACTACGAGACAAGATTTTCTATCTCGACTATCACCAGATATCACTAAGGAACAACTTAAGAAGCTACTTGCCATTCTTTAAGAGTTCTCTGAAAGCTTCAATCCACAGGTGAAGAGCAAATTAGACAAATCGACGGTGAAGCACCTCATTAGCACTGGAGACTATCAACCAATACGCCAGAGAGCATACCGTGTGTCAGCAACGGAACGTGGAATAATTCGCGACGAGGTAGAGAAAATGATGAAGAATGACATCATTCAGCCTTCTCAGAGCCCGTGGTCGTCACCAGTGGTCCCCGTCAGGAAGAAGGATGGCAGTTGGAGCTTTTGTGTTGATTACAGGAAGCTTAATAAGATAACTAAAAAGAACGTTTATCATCTTCCACGAATTAACGATACACTAGATTGTCTGAAGGGGGCTAAATTTTTCTCAACCATCGACGTGTACTCGGGATACTGGCAAATCGAAGTAGATGAGGCTGATTGTAAGAAAACTGCATTCATCACCCCTGAGGGCCTGTATGAGTTTAAGGTAATGCTGTTTTGTTTGTGTAATGCAGCAGCAACTTTCGAACGGATGATGCATAATCTTCTAAGGCACCTGAAGTGGGTGATGTGTCTTTGTTATTTAGATGACATTGTAGTGTTCTCAGAGACATTTGATGAACATATAAAAAGACTGTGGGCCGTTCTTAAGTGTCTCCAACAAGGCGGACTGAAACTTAATCCAAGAAAGTGTCTCTTTGGAGCAAAAGAAATCAAAATACTTGGACACCTTGTGTAAAACGAAGGTGTGCGGCCAGACCCAGAAAAGGTGAGATCTATAACGGGATTTCCTATTCCTAAAAGTATTAGAGACGTTAGAAGCTTCCTCGCATTATGTTCTTATTACCACCATATTATCAAAGACTTTTGTATTAAAGCCAGGTCACTCCAAGAGTTGTTAAAAGTTGATGCTAAATTTATCTGGGGTGGTGCTCAACAAGATTCTTTCGATGTGCTGCGAAAAGCTCTGACGACTGACCCTGTACTTGGTTTGTATGATGAGAGAGCACCTACAAAACGACTCACAGATGCCAGCGGGTATGGGATCAGTGTTGTTCTGGTTTAAATTTCGGATGGAAAAGAGAAGGTTATAGCCCATGCTTCTAGGACACTTACAAAAGCCGAGAGGAACTACTCAACTACAGAAAGAGAATGTCTTGCTGTGATCTGGGCCATGTGCAAATTTCGACAGTATCTCTATGGAAGGCCATTCACAGTTGTCACAGACCATCATTTACTTTGTTGGTTGACAGGTCTTAAGGATCCAACAGGACGACTCGCCAGGAGGGCACTACGTCTTCAAGAGTATGACATTACCGTAGCGTACAAAATTGGAAGAAATTACCAAGATGCCGACTGTCTCTCAAGAAACGCTGTGCAAGACCATCAAGACTTTGATGAAGATAGTGACTGTCTCGCTGCACTCCAGAATCTCTCTGCTGAGCAGAAGAAGGACGCCAAGATAAATTATGCTTGCCTTAAATCGGTGAGAGGACGTGAAAGGACAGTTTAAGGTAGTTAATGGATTACTTTGCAGGAAAAACTTTGATTCGTTTGGAAAGAGGTGGCTACCAGTGATTTCTAAACACATGCGCTTAGATGTTCCACAGAAATTCCATGACACACCTGAGGCCGGACACTTGGGATTTATTAAGACATACGATAGAATCCGCAAGAGATTCTTCTGGCCAGGTTTATTTAGGAGTGTCCGTCGCTATGTGTCGCACTGTCGAGAGTGCCAGAGGAGAAAGACAGTTCCTCAGAAACCACCTGGCCGAATCATACCAATTCCACCAGCCGAAACGCCTTTCCAGCGTGTTGGGATTGACCTCGGACGATTTCTAACGTCTGCTAGTGGCAATAGATGGACTATTGTCTGCATTGATTTTCTCACACGCTATGCAATTACAAAAGCCGTGAAAAAGCTGAAGCATCTGACGTAGCCAAATTCATCGTGGAAGACATTGTATTAAAACACGATCACCCATGGTCGTTAATTACGGATCGAGGTAAAGTTTTTCAGTCGAATTTTACGATCGAGATAAACCGTCGGTGCAACATTACTCATCACATGACGACTGCCTACCATCCACAAACTAACGGGCTTACTGAACGCCTTAATAAGACCTTGGCCGACATGCTATCAATGTTTGTCAATGTTGAGCAGAGCAACTGGGATGAGGTGCTGCCTTTCGTGACGTTTGCCTACAACACCGCCAAACAAGACACCACCGGATTTACGGCAATTTTTCTGGTGCATGGGCGTGAGGCGACTACGACGTGGACACTGTGTTTCCGTTACATCCTGATGACGTGGACCACGACCACGTCGGCCAGGTGTTAACCGGAGCTGAGGAAGCTCGGTAGTTAGCTCAACTCCGCGAGCCACCGCCCTGTTGTCTACGAGCCTGCTGACCTCGTCTAGATCTTCACTCCTTTTCGGAAGGTTGGTCTCACTGAGAAGCTCTTCAGGCGCTACTTTGGATCTTATAAATCTGTAAGACAGTTGTCTGATGTTACTTATGAAGTTGAAGATTTCGACCCGGACACAGGACAACGAAAGATCTGAGATACGGTCCACGTCCTTCGAATGAAGCCCTATTAGGATCCTGCGACCCAGGGTAAATTCGAAGCTCCACCGACAGGCAACAAGCAAAAAGGTGACGAAGACCGTAGCGGCCAAAGAAGATCAGTGCCAGGGTGAAAATCAGTCAGCGGGAGTCGGAGTATGCAGGACCGACGACTCGTTCCCGGACTAGGACGACGTAACACCGAGACGCTGTTGTCTTAAGAAGGGAGCAATGTCGCAGAAGAAGCTGGTAGCACATCAGTGTCGCGAGCGAGCAGGTCGTAATTAACTTCCGCCTGTGCCACAGCGCCGCTTGTGTCGAAGCTATTCAGCCTTGTTGGTGTATCGGCCGGAGTCATATTGTAGTTGCGTAGCGGAGTTTGTTGTCGTTTTCCTCTTGGAGGCTGTGTTTTATGCCCGCGCCATGGTGTCTGTCGAGTCTCGTAAGTCTGTTCCTCGTCGAGCTACTGTTCGTTTCAGTTTTGACAAGAGTACGCGTCGTGTTCAACCTGGCTCTTTAGAAATTTACGATTGGTTGGCTGATATTATCCGTGTTCCACCTGATCAGGTAGATACTGCTTACTTTGATTCTGATTTGTATGCATTCTTTGTGAAGTTTTATGATCCCGTTCAAGTGAAATGGCTTCTCTCTCAGATTGGTTCTAAAGTGTTGTTTAAATGTCCAGATGGTTCCGTTAGTCAAGTCCTCCTTGAAAATGTGGCACTCGAGTATACTCCAGTTAGAATTTATAACCTTCCTCCTGAAGTGGACGATTCATGTCTTAAAACAGCGTTGCTTCCGTTTGGAGTAATACGGCATATCCGATGGGAACGCTGGTCAGTACAACATCGCTTCCAGTGTTATAATGGTATCCGGACTGTGGACATGTGCGATAAAAAGAATATTCCTTCCCATTTAACTGTTTGTGGTTACTGAATCCATGTTACGTATGCAGGGCAAGAAGGAACATGTTTTCTTTGTAACGAAAGCGGTCATATCAGATCTGATTGTCCGCGCCGTACTAATGTTCTGACGTCGTCTTATCAAAAACGTCTTCCTTCATCGTTAGCAGACTTAGTGTCATCGCAGTCAGCTGTCAGTCAATCTCCGGCCTTAAGAGATGTAGGGGTAACGTTACCCCCTAGTCCTCGCGAATTTCCACCGTTACCGGCGCGTCCCAGTGCGGCCTCTGTCAGCACCTCCTAAATAAAGAAAACCTGCTCACGTTGTTAGTGACGTCACAACCTGGCGGCAGCAGTAGTCTGTGAAGCTTGTAAACATCGCGCTGCACGTTACTGTATCGTAATTTAGCTCGTTCGTGAGTGGAGTTACCACGTGTTAAACGTGAATTTTTTGTGTTTCCTTGGTGTACACTAGACTGGACAATTTGAGGAAGTTCTGTGATGTCTCACTATTGATACAATGCAGTTTCGTTGTTGTGTGCCGAACTGCAGAGGCATCTACGATGGAGGTCCTAAAGTTTCTGTATTTAAATTTCCGGAGGCTGAAGCAACGAGGAAGAAATGGTTATAAAGAATTCACAGGAATAACTTTACTCCTTCTGCAAGTTAAAGGGTGAGTGTTTTGTGTATGTTTTTAAAAGGGTTCAATTCTAGGAGGAAGGGTACTCTTTATCGTGATTCATTTACTTGAAATGACGGCCCTCTCCGATACTAGCTTCCTTAAATTATGGAAATTCTTTATTCTGTAAGTGTAAGCAGTAGAAATTTGTATAAATCTGATAACTGAGTCCTGCAGAGGCTTCTTCAAGAAGATTAGATTTCTTGTACTGCATATACATGGCACTATGTTTCCTCGTTAGTAATGTTACTAGTGAAACAAATCGGTTTATTCAAATGGTTCAAATGGGTCAGAGCACTATGGCACTTAACATCTGAGGTCATCAGTCCCCTAGAACTTAGAACTACTTATACCTAACTAACCCTAGGACATCACACACATCCATGCCCAAGGCAGGATTCGAACCTGCGACTGTAGCAGTCGCGCAGTCCGAGACATAAGCGCCTAGAACCGCTCGGCCACCGCGACCAGAAACTGGTTTATTATAAAGTTTGATATACGTATATCAAAGTAACTTCTACATGGGCTATCAGTAGTATTGTGTTTCCTGCTGTAAAAGCTTTCAATAAGCTTCCAGTTAACAGAAAAAAATCGTAAAGATCGACACAGTAAATGAAAGCAAAATTCAATGTAGCTACCATACTAGCAGATCTCGAATAAATTAGGTCTAGCAACCTCATTTTCAAAATCCCTCTTAGTAATTTTGGGTGTAACACTGACTGAGAAATGTTTCTTATCTTACAGTGTACAAATAACTATTTTTCTTTAGAAATGTATATAGTGTTCCATAAAAGAGAGAAATGCATGTGTAGTTTATAGCAAATGGAAAGAGAGGAACTATTTTTGTGATCAAGGATTTACAGGCGCAGCAGAAAACTTCTTTGTGGTCTGGCTTACAGCATGTCTTGTGATGGGGGAAACCTCATCAGAGAGGTCTACCACATGAGCGTCTCTTGGTGTGACAGACTGCTGTGCTGACTATTCAGCTATCGGGGCGGACGCTCAGTTCCTTTTACTAATTGTCTTGATTTATGGGTCTGAATTTCAGATAGACATAAATTGTTAGAAAGTAATTGTGTGCGTATGTGTCTGCTAATATGTTGCACATAAGTGACAGTGTTTTAGCTTTCTTAACACTGTCAATTTTTGTGTATGAATTGACTGTGAATTAGTAGTTGCAAAAGGGCTCACAGATACTTAATAAAAGCACTATTCCTTAAAATAATTCTTAGTTACATGGGTTACAGAAAGGTTTTGATAGGTACAAAAATACACAACTTTTAGTAATTGTCCATTAACATTTGTATTATCATCATTATCAATTTATATCTTTTGAGCATTTTATAATAACAAATACCCTTAATATACTATGGAAAAAGTTAATTTCTTTCCTCTTCCAGCTGTTTTTCAGTGTCCTCTTGAATTTATTGCACTGATGCATTGGTGTATGTTTTCCATATTCATGATTTTTTTAGTTACACAGTTCTTTCTTTGCGATGAGAGGTTGGTTGTGTTTTTACAGCAGTACACTAACTTTATATAGTACATATAGCGGTTTTGATAAGTCTGTCATGAATTATAAATACCTGGTTGTGCAATTCCCATTACTTATTCATTTCTATTTAAAGGTATATCATGTCCACTTTTGGAAAGATGATGATCTGTGGGAAACAACTTGGGATCAAAGCACAGGACAGTTATTAAGTGCCACCCTCCAAATCTACGTTTGTAGTCAGGTGTAGTTCCTTCGTGCCAGCAGATGTGATGGGCCAAAGGAGAAAATGCTTAAGCTAGAAAAGGAACAAATAGCAGCACCACTATAGTCAGCTTACTAAGAAAGGCTACAATGTAGCTTTCAGCTTCAGTTCTTTATAACAGTTACTGTTACGTGCCAAGGAAGTGGAATTGCCCTGTGAATAAGGTATTAGGAAACAGGTGTTTTCCTGAAGCAGTAAATCTACATCTACATTTATACACCGCAAACCACCCAACGGTGTGTGGCGGAGGGCACTTTACGAGCCACTGTCATTACCTCCCTTTCCTGTTCCAGTCGCGTATGGTTCGCGGGAAGAACGACTGTCTGAAAGCCTCCGTGCGCGCTCGAATCTCTCTAATTTTACAATCGTGGTCTCCTCGGGAGGTATAAGTAGGGGGAAGCAATATATTCGATACCTCATCCAGAAACGCACCCTCTCGAAACCTGGACAGCAAGCTACACCGCGATGCAGAGCGCCTCTCTTGCAGAGTCTGCCACTTTAGTTTATTAAACATCTCCGTAACGCTATCACGGTTACCAAATAACCCTGTGACGAAACGCGCCGCTCTTCTTTGGATCTTCTCTATCTCCTCCGTCAACCCGATCTGGTACGGATCCCACACTGATGAGCAATACTCAAGTATAGGTCGAACGAGTGTTTTGTAAGCCACCACCTCCTTTGTTGATGGACTACATTTTCTAAGGACTCTCCCAATGAATCTCAACCTGGTACCCGCCTTACCAACAATTAATTTTATATGATCATTCCACTTCAAATCGTTCCGCACGCATACTCCCAGATATTTTACAGAAGTAACTGCTACCAGTGTTTGTTCCGCTATCACATAATCATACAATAAAGGATCCTTCTTTCTATGTATTCCCAATACATTACATTTGTCTATGTTAAGGGTCAGTTGCCACCCCTGCACCAAGTGCCTATCCGCTGCAGATCTTCCTGCATTTCGCTACAATTTTCTAATGCTGCAACCTCTCTGTATATTACAGAATCATCCGCGAAAATCCGCATGGAACTTCCGACACTAAGTACTAGGTCATTTATATATATTGTGAAAAGCAATGGTCCCATAACACTCCCCTGTGGAACGCCAGAGGTTACTTTAACGTCTGTAGACGTATCTCCATTGATAACAACATGCTGTGTTCTGTTTGCTAAAAACTCTTCAATCCAGCCACACAGCTGGTCTGATATTCCGTAGGCTCTTACTTTGTTTATCAGGCGACAGTACGGAACTGTATCGAACGGCTTCCGGAAGTCAAGGAAAATAGCATCTACCTGGGAGCCTGTATCTAATATTTTCTGGGTCTCATGAACAAATAAAGCGAGTTGGGTCTCACACGATCGCTGTTTCCGGAATCCATGTTGATTCCTACAGAGTAGATTCTGGGTTTGCAAAAACGACATGATACTTGAGCAAAAAACATGTTCTAAAATTCTACAACAGATCGACGTCAGAGATATAGGTCTATAGTTTTGCGCATCTGCTCGACGACCCTTCTTGAAGACTGGGACTACCTGTGCTCTTTTCCAATCATTTGGAACCTTCCGTTCCTCTAGAGACTTGCGGTACACTGCTGTTAGAAGGGGGGCAAGTTCTTTCGCGTACTCTGTGTAGAATCGAATTGGTATCCCGTCAGGTCCAGTGGACTTTCCTCTGTTGAGTGATTCCAGTTGCTTTTCTATTCCTTGGACACTTATTTCGATGTCAGCCATTTTTTAGTTTGTGCGAGGATTTAGAGAAGGAACTGCAGTGCGGTCTTCCTCTGTGAAACAGCTTTGGAAAAAGGTGTTTAGTATTTCAGCTTTACGCGTGTCATCCTCTGTTTCAATGCCATCATCATCCCGGAGTGTCTGGATATGCTGTTTCGAGCCACTTACTGCTTTAACGTAAGACCAGAACTTCCTAGGTTTTTCTGTCAAGTCGGTACATAGAATTTTACTTTCGAATTCACTGAACGCTTCACGCATAGCTCTCCTTACGCTAACTTTGACATCGTTTAGCTTCTGTTTGTCTGGGAGGTTCTGGCTGCGTTTAAACTTGGAGTGAAGCTCTCTTTGCTTTCGCAGTAGTTTCCTAACTTTGTTGTTGACCCACGGTGTGTTTTTCCCGTCCCTCATAGTTTTACTCGGCACGTACCTGTCTAAAACGTATTTTACGATTGCCTTGAACTTTTTCCATAAACACTCAACATTGTCAGTGTCGGAACAGAAATTTTAGTTTTGATCTGTTAGGTAGTCTGAAATCAGCCTTCTATTACTCTTGCTAAACAGGTTAACCTTCCTCCCTTTTTTTTATATTCCTATTAACTTCCATATTCAGGGATGCTGCAACGTCTTATGATCACTGATTCCCTGTTCTGCACATACAGAGTCGAAAAGTTCGGGTCTGTTTGTTATCAGTAGGTCCAAGATGTTATCTCCACGAGTCGGTTCTCTGTTTAATTGCTCGAGGTAATTTTCGGATAGTGCACTCAGTATAATGTCACTCGATGCTCTGTCCCTACCAACCGTCCTAAACATCTGAGTGTCCCAATCTATATCTGGTAAATTGAAATCTCCACCTAAGACTGTAACATGCTGAGAAAATTTATGTGAAATGTATTCCAAATTTTCTCTCAGTTGTTCTGCCACTAATGCTGCTGAGTCGGGAGGTCGGTAAAAGGAGCCAATTATTAACCTAGCTCGGTTGTTGAGTGTAACCTCCACCCATAATAATTCACAGGAACTATCCACTTCTACTTCACTACAGGATAAACTACTACTAACAGCGACAAACACGCCACTACCGGTTGCATGCAATCTATCCTTTCTAAACACCGTCTGTGCCTTTGTAAAAATTTCGGCAGAATTTATCTCTGGCCTCAGCCAGCTTTCTGTACCTATAACGATTTCAGCTTCGGTGCTTTCTATCAGCTCTTGAAGTTCCGGTACTTTACTAATGCAGCTTCGACAGTTTACAATTACAGTACCGATTGCTGCTTGGTGCCCGCATGTCCTGACTTTGCCCCGCACCCTTTGAGGCTGTTGCCCTTTCTGTACTTGCCCGAGGCCATCTAACCTAAAAAACCGCCCAGTCCACGCCACACAACCCCTGCTACCCGTGTAGCCGCTTGCTGCGTGTAGTGGACTCCTGTCCTATCCAGCGGAACCCGAAACCCCACCACCCTATGGCGCAAGTCAAGGAATCTGCAGCCCACACGGTCGCAGAACCGTCTCAGCCTCTGATTCAGACCCTCGAAATGTACAAGAAATGTGAGTCTGTTGCAACAGTTTTCAGACATAGATTCTGGATGCTCAGAATGTTGCATAGAGAATATAGTAGAGGTAGTGGGAGAGAGAGTTTGAAGTGCTGTAAAATAAAGTAGGTGAGTGCGAAAAGGAAATGGAATTTATATCTAAACAAGTTAAGCTTATAAATGTCAAAAAATTTTATCATAGGTTTAGTTCCACATTCATGATATTTTGTTGTTTATTGTTTTCTATTTCTTCTCATGCCTATAAGTTTGTATGTAGCAGTTCATTACTGAAAATGCCACGTGCAAGTACTCTACATAGAATCTGCAGCAGACTTAATGTAAACCCATCATACGAAAAGCTTGGGGGAAATAACTTCCTGTCTTACGCAAAACAGAAACTTCAGAATTTGAATGTCAATGATGTCAACGTTATTTTGCATGTTGATGAAATTCATCTAAACTCTTGTATGCATTACAAAGGAGGCAGCATATTGGGAATGTCGTATAATTTAGAACATACTGCAAATTCAGCATTTGTGTTTATGTTACAGAGTGTAAGGGCTGATTACAGAGATGTTGTTCATATCCTACGAGGGAAAACCATTTCTGTTTGGTTGTTATATGAAGTGCTGTTAGCCATAATAAATGGTCTTGAACTTATTGGCTATAGGATTTTTTATGTTCCAACAGACAACAACAGGACTAATAACAAAACAATGTCATGTTTTCTGAGGAGGAAGTTACTAATATTGTTTTTAAACACCCATGTGACCCTGATCATCCACTTTTATTTGTAACCGACCCAGTTCACATCTTGAAATGTAAAAGAAATGTGTAGCTCATCAGAAAAATGAAGACAGAGATATGTTCTATCCTCAGTTTCCAGTCAGAAAGGAACTGGAACAAAATGAGCTTTCTGTAGCTTCCTTCAAGACATAGATTCCAGTTCCATTATTAAATACGGTCATACACTTACTCCTGAAATTACTTTACCCTACATCATTAGAGAAACATAGCATAAAGCTAGTGTTACAAATCATTAGTCAACATATTTCAGAGGGCCTTGAGGTAGCTAGCAGTAAATTGAAATTGCAATATGGGTCATCAACAGCTGAGTTAGAATAATAATAAGATGGTTGAAGGTAATGAATGTCAAATCAGTATTTAAAGAGAAACACACGCAGAATCCATTTATGAATCCTTTGGCAACTGGTAGTGTCGCTATGAAATTTTTGCAAGAATTTATAAACTGGCTTGATGTCTGTAAAGCTTAAGATCTGTCAAGTGGATTTTCTTACAAGAAATACATTTCTTGGCCATTTGGTACACAACATATGTCATTATATAAATTCATTGTTATTGCCCTGAAGGGCTCGTTATGCAGTATTTATTGACAGCCAAGCTTCAGACAGATGTGCTGAAGCGGCGTTTTGGGAAATACAGACAGGTAGCAGATTAACAGTGTAACTTTTCAGTGACACAGATTTATGAAGCAGAAAAAAAGCTTCGCATTCAAAGTGTAATTCCTCTGCTTCCATTAAAATTTTTATGTTTTACGAAGTTGAGGAGACACACTCTGTAGAAATAGAAGTCAGTGTAAATGAGGAAGACATTTTGTCATTGAGAGACATTACACCTTCTTTAACTTACACGGCAGGCAATGTTGAAATGTGACATTTGTCTTAGTGAAATTGCTATTGATAGAGAGTTGCCTATAAATGAACATTTTAGTTTAATACAGCGATTTAACCATGGAGGCTTAAAATATCCATCAGACACTGTTTAGAATATTGTTCATTATCCTTATGTTGTCATAAGTAAATTACTTGAAGAGTATGAATGGTATTTTGTTTCTTGCAGCAATCAATTTTCTTCTGCATGTTTAATATCACTTGCTACTATCAAAGAAACTGACATTGTGATATTTGATGGATTTTGCTCTAATGGACATTCGTCTCACACAATAATGATAAATGTTGTTTGGGTTGGTGTCAACATTTTTTGAATAACTATTGTAAAAAAATTAATGGGAACATAATTTCAAAGAATACCTGGCAAAAACTGCGTACGCCTTGTAACTAATTTTTCCACTTAACATAAATAGAACTTAATATGTGAAACTGTTCTTTTTTATTTGCCTTACTGACATACATGTAGCAATGAAACACACAATTTCAGTCAAGTATTGTTATGTCATTGATGCAGACCGATAAATAATTTCCAATTGTAATGTTTCCTGTCTTTCACTTTGCATTGGTTTATACGGTACAAGATGACGAGTAAAAAATAAAATTATTACCTAACATATTTACACTTTTGTAGTTTTATTTTACAGGCATATTATAGATTTGATTCTGTGTTCAACAACAAAGGCACCTTTGTAAAAGTCTGTCAGACAGGTCTCTGAAAACTGGCTTTATAATGTCCAGAGGAGCTTACAACCAGTAGTGCCATTTGTGAACTGCCTTGAAATCGTTTCAGTTTTTGCACAGGCAGCGCTGTATTTTGATGGTACATTTGTCTAAACAAATCTACAGGAAAAATTCGATGCCATATGCCTAGCCATTTCCGAAAGAAACATCTTTAACTTATCCATTATCATATATATTTAACAGATTGCACTCTTTCAGGTATTACCACTGCCAGCAATCAGTATTTGCATTTGATTTTTAAAATACAATGCATTTAATGGCATTTAAGCTTCTCTTCAGGTGTTGCACAAATTGAATTTTTGGTCAGTGCAGTTGAACTGAGGTGCTGAATGTACAGGGTGTTTCAAAAATGACCGGTATATTTGAAACGGCAATAAAAACTAAACGAGCAGCGATAGAAATACACCGTTTGTTGCAATATGCTTGGGACAACAGTACATTTTCAGGCGGACAAACTTTCGAAATTACAGTAGTTACAATTTTCAACAACAGATGGCGCTGCAAGTGATGTGAAAGATATAGAAGACAACGCAGTTTGTGGGTGCGCCATTCTGTACGTCGTCTTTCTACTGTAAGCGTGTGCTGTTCACAACGTGCAAGTGTGCTGTAGACAACATGGTTTATTCCTTAGAACAGAGGATTTTTCTGGTGTTGGAATTCCACCGCCTAGAACACAGTGTTGTTGCAACAAGACGAAGTTTTCAACGGAGGTTTAATGTAACCAAAGGACCGAAAAGCGATACAATAAAGGATCTGTTGGAAAAATTTCAACGGACTGCGAACGTGACGGATGAACGTGCTGGAAAGGTAGGGCGACCGCGTACGGCAACCACTGAGGGCAACGCGCAGCTAGTGCAGCAGGTGATCCAACAGCGGCCTCGGGTTTCCGTTCGCCGTGTTGCAGCTGCGGTCCAAATGACGCCAACGTCCACGTATCGTCTCATGCGCCAGAGTTTACACCTCTATCCATACAAAATTCAAACGCGGCAACCCCTCAGCGCCGCTACCATTGCTGCACGAGAGACATTCGCTAACGATATAGTGCACAGGATTGATGACGGTGATATGCATGTGGGCAGCATTTGGTTTACTGACGAAGCTTATTTTTACCTGGACGGCTTCGTCAATAAACAGAACTGGCGCATATGGGGAACCGAAAAGCCCCATGTTGCAGTCCCATCGTCCCTGCATCCTCAAAAAGTACTGGTCTGGGCCGCCATTTCTTCCAAAGGAATCATTGGCCCATTTTTAAGATCCGAAACGATTACTGCATCACGCTATCTGGACATTCTTCGTGAATTTGTGGCGGTACAAACTGCCTTAGACGACACTGCGAACACCTCGTGGTTTATGCAAGATGGTGCCCGGCCACATCGCACGGCCGACGTCTTTAATTTCCTGAATGAATATTTCGATGATCGTGTGATTGCTTTGGGCTATCCGAAACATACAAGAGGCGGCGTGGACTGGCCTCCCTATTCGCCAGACATGAACCCCTGTGACTTCTTTCTGTGGGGACACTTGAAAGACCAGGTGTACCGCCAGAATCCAGAAACAATCGAACAGCTGAAGCAGTACATTTCATCTGCATGTGAAGCCATTCCGCCAGACACGTTGTCAAAGGTTTCGGGTAATTTCATTCAGAGACTACGCCATATTATTGCTACGCATGTTGGATATGTGGAAAATATCGTACTATAGAGTTTCCCAGAACGCAGCGCCATCTGTTGTTGAAAATTGTAACTACTGTAATTTCGAAAGTTTGTCTGCCTGAAAATGTACTGTTGTCCCAAGCATATTGCAACAAACGGTGTATTTCTATCGCTGCTCGTTTAGTTTTTATTGCCGTTTCAAATATACCGGTCATTTTTGAAACACCCTGTAGGTAAGTATTCTTTTTTTTTCCATCGTCATTTCATTAACCCTTTGTTACTATGCTGGGATTGCACACAACCTAGTTGATGTATTTCGCAGAATTGCCATGAGATGGCACATAAAACAGCAGCTTACTTTTATAATCTGTTGATGGTATAATTGTAAATATCAGTTAGCTTCGTTTGTGGAGGAGGACAGAGGTGTTCTTTGTTTGTCCATTATCTAATAAATCTTTTCTGGAATTACTATGCTCTCTCTCTCCTTTTTTTAACGAGCATAAAGTGTGTTTAACGTTGGTAAATATTAGGTTATGCCATAACTCAGTCTCTTACCACAACCTTTATTTGGTTTTCACTTTTGTTGACTTCGCCAACTCTCATCTCTCCGTTGAATTCTCTGTCTCTGCATAACCTAAGCCTTGGGGTGCACTGCACAACTTAGATCACTACCCAAACATATCAGTGCTGCTGCCAGGTAAAACATAAACTGTAAAATTTTTCCACAGAAAATTAACTTCTGCTTTCATTTCTTCAACCATTGGAAGGTTATGTATTCACAGCACGGACGAAGTTCTTCGGACAAAATATGAACGTCAGTCAACAGATGACACATGGCAATGAACATTATAATGCTTAAATGCAATTTTTAGTTGTTACTTGTGACCCAGCTTGACTGAAACCACAGACAGATGCTATAAAGTTGTGACTGTGAAAATTGTGATGTCTCGTACACCATTATTTCTAAAAGATACGTGATTTCTTGCCCATCACTAGTGGGAAAGTTGTTCCAACAATGAAGAAGACAATTAATGAACAGTTTGCACCAAGTATTAGCTGTAAGCTAACTGCCGGCCGGGGTGGCCGAGAGGTTCTAGGCGCTACAGTCTGGAACCGCGCGACCGCTGCGATCGCAGGTTCGAATCCTGCATCGGGCATGGGTGTGTTTGATGTCCTTAGGTTAGTTAGGTTTAAGTAGTTCTAAGTTCTAGGGGACTGATGACCTCAGAAGTTAAGTCCCCTAGTGCTCAGAGCCATTTGAACCATTTTTTTGTAAGCTAACTATACAACTACAATGAGGACAATATAAGTTTATTCATTATTTCTCTTTTGTCAATACGAGCACCAAAAAAATGAACCATTCTCTCTTCATAAATATTAAGGCTAAGAAAGGGAGATTTTTAATGATAATCGGTGGATTGAAGCTATCTATTACGTAATTTGAAAATATTTACTGAAATACAGCTGTCCTACGGAAAAAAGCGAATTCGGTGAAATTTATAAAGTAGGCCTGTCATAACTTTCTGGCAACAATGAACATACTCGTCTTGAACAAGTGGGACATTTGAATGGTGACGTGTTTTGTGGTGGAAGCTATACTAACTGTGAAGAACAACAACTTTAACATCTACAGTTCTTCTTCCTTTTCCTGCCTTAAGATTATTGCAATTTAAAAGAAGCTTCTCACCAGATGTGTTTGGCTTGGATTTCAAAAGCATCGTCTGTGTTCACTGCTGTTTCCAGTTGTTTACATGTTTTGAAGTCCACTGCTTTTTTCTACGTTGTTAACGGACGATAGACTCGGATAAAACCGTGGATGCACATTTATTTTTAGCGATTTCTCGGCTTTCACTAACTCGCTTTTTCTTTTATGGTGATTTTTTGCACTTAACGTTCGAAAATTCCACAAAAGTATTGTAGTTTCACTTGTTCCACACTCAACGTTTTTGCAACCACATTTTTTTCAAATTCCAACCTTCGCTATGATCGAAAGAAAAAACAGTGCATTTAAAACATGCAGACCAGAGGAAGAGGCATCAGTGACTACAAGAAGATACTTTATAGATATATGCTAAACTCTCCTGCCGAAAAACTTCATTTAAACAGCAGTAAACCAAAGATGGGAAACTGTGCAAATAGAAGCAAAACGAGTATAATGAAAAACTTTCTCAAATTGCGATAAGGTTAAGACGAGAAAAAAAATCAATAATTTGTTCATAATATCTGCTGCAGAAGATTGCCACGCAAATAAACGTACTACATCGTTTCGAAACCATGCAGAAGTACTGAGTAAAAAGTCGCATCACTAGACAGCCCCAGAGATATGACAGCCTTGGACTATGTGCGTGACGTCACAAACGGGCGCACAGCCTTGCTTTCTTCAGGGGGTGCTGCCTCTGTCCATGCGGGGACGACGGCTCCTGCAGCGCAAGTCAAACGTCGGCGGACTGAGGACGGTACAGATTTCGAGGACGCCCCACTCAGTCTCGTTCTTCTGATACGGCGTTGACAGATGGTGCACCTTCTGGCGGTAATGAGTTGTCTACTAACGTTAATTGTGATTCCAGTATTACCAGATATGATAGCTGCTTCGGTTGATGTTGAAATGTGTGTTGAATCTGCGTCCCCCACTTCACCCACAGACGTGACGGTCCCCGTGAGTTCAGATGTTCCCGCAGAGATGTTGCCTGCTGGCCAGTCTTTAAAATGTTCCAGTGAAATACCACCCCTCCTACACGATGAGACGGTGGAGCTACAGGATTCTACGGATTCTCTTCCTGAAGACCAGGAGATGCCATCCAACACCGGAACTGCATTACCTGTCTCTTCTGTACCTGATGTTGCTGTTGGTCGTTCTGAGTTGTGTTCCCCGATTTCCGATGAGTGCAAATGGCGGTGGCTCCTCTATCAAACCGGTGCTGGACGTCCTCCCAACCCTTTCACATGAAGAGTGTATGTTTTCACGGAGTGGTGTGAAACAGCGTTTTAAACCTGCACGTGCAGCGGCGCATCGTAAAATGAAAAACGAGGAGTCCTCGGCTTCCGGTGGGTAGGATTAGAATTATACCTTCTTTCCCCCGCCTCCAGACGTTGAGGAGGGAAGGACGTGATGAGTGCATTTTCCTTAGTGTTGTTTCATTGACCTTACATGTCCTAACGAATGCAGGCGTATACATTTATAGCCCTCAATGTTAATTGGATATGTATGTTCCAGATTACAGCTTGCTGCGTTACGCCTGTTTATTTACCATCCCCGAAGCTGATATCGTGTGGTTACAAGAGGTATTATTTGATGTGTTTTGTCTTTCTGGATACTCTATGTTTTTCAATGTCGCACCTGAAAATTCTACCAGTATGGCTTTGCTTTATCGAGATGGTATCCTGCTGACGTTCTTCGAAACGCCAGATGATGGTCGCGGTATAGGCTGTAGTTTTTATGACCTCACTTAATTTTTATTTACGCTCCGTCTGGATCCGGTAGTTCATCCGATTGCGCGAAGTTTTATAAGGAAGAAGTTGTTTCTTTACTCCGACGGAAATCGCGCAAGGTTTTGTTGGGTGGCGATTTTAACTGCGTCTTACGTCGTTTAGAACAGACCCCTAATTATACATTCTGTCGTGATCTTAATGATATGGTGACGTCCTTGCACCTCCAAGATGCATGCGTTTGCAAATATCCTACATTGGTGCGGTTCACATTTTTTACAGCTACTTCTAGCAGCCGATTGGACAGCTTTTATTTATCAGCCCCATATGTCGTCAGCTTATATCGATAGATGTAATTCCTGCCAGTTTCGCGGATCACAGTGCTGTTCCAACTACCTTTAACCACGTCCCACCTTTCGCGCCCTTTATGGAAGCTAAACACTCTACATCTCACAGACCCCTCTCTGGAAGGGATCATCGCAAACGCATGGCGGCGGACAACCTAGTCCAAAGCGCGTTATTCCTCACTTCCATAATGGTGGGTTACCTTTGCTAAATCCCGCATTCGAAATTCACTCAAGCATTTTACCGCTGAAAAAGCGGCTGAAATAAGACGAACTAGGGAATTTTATTATGCTGTCCTTCGCGAAATTTACGATAATGCTCGTGATTCCCCCTTGAGAGTCGTCGACGTCACCGTGTGAGGGCGCAACTTCTACAAGTCAAACGTAGGCAAATGGATGGTGTCCGGTTGCGTTCCCAGCCTCGTTCAATCGTACAGGATGAGTTGATCTGTCATCTTCTTCGGCTTCACAAGCGATGTCCAAGGACGTGTCTTTCTACCATTCGTTCTCTAGATGGGCGTGAGTTGTCCTCCCAATCTGATATCATGCGTGAACTTTACCAGTACTTTTCCAAACTTTATACTGAAGTGAACTGAGACTGTCCACCGTCTGTTAATTTTACCTCCCTCTTGATAGTGTTGTTACGCCAGTTCTCCAGGAAGAGTTTTTCTCTGTATTCCATCGTGATGATACACTTGATATAGTGGCTGGTTCTCCCTCCCACAAATCGCCTAGCCCCGATGGCCTTCCCAAAGAATTTTACATTCGGTTTTGGCCCCTGATAGGAAATACGGTAACTTCCATGGTGAATGAAGTATTGCTCGGAGGCCCTCTCCAGCCCAGCTTTAAGGTTGCTAAAATTGTCCTGATCCCCAAAAAGCCGGGACGTTTGCGTGTGGATGTGGTCCGCCCGATAACCCTCTTCAACTACGATTATAAAATAGTGGCACTAGCGGTAAATAGCCGACTATCAGTATTGTTGGCTACCATCATCGCGAGCGATCGAAGTTGTGTTCCGGGTCGTACTCTCCTGACTCCCGCTGCTGAATGTCGTGATTTAATTTAGATTGCTTCCACCATTCCCGTGCCAAGCGCTTGCTTTTCATTGATTTTCACGTAGCGTCCGACCGCATTAATCATGGATTCCTTATGCGAATATTGACGACTGTTGGTTTTAACGATGCTGTCAATTACACTCGAACATATAACCTTTTATTTGATCAAACATTACAAGAGCCAAGAAATTTTTTAAAAAGAGAACACAGCTTTATTATTGGAACTTAATTAACGACTGAAAGCGCCATACAATCTCATGCCTTAAGGGCAACACCACTTTAACTTAAAAACGGCCGAAAGGCAATAACTAAAAGCTCAACCAAAATCTAAAATTTTAAAGGCAAAGCCTTATCTTAAAACAGTTCCTTAATTAGTCTGAAGGCCCAAAGAATCTGACACTTTAAGAGCAAACAACTTAAATTCAAAATCGGCTGAAAGCCCAACACTTAAGACTCAATAACATTAATTTTAAAAATGCCAAAGGCTTTACATAATACAGTTGTTAAGTTAGGCTGAAGGCTCAAACCATCTGATGCCTTAAGGGCAAAACACCTTAGTAAAAAAATCGGCCAGAAGCCGTACAAGTACAAACAAGAAAAGGCAGTACAGCCAAGGGCTCTCAGAATTTCCAAGGGACGGCCTGGAATTCAAACACAGACGCTCACTTAGGTGAGACAAGCAGTTGCCCCACCCATTGTTGATCCGACGACAACCCCTCCAACAGATAGTCAATGGACCCACCGACAAGATATCCTCCGCTTCAGCAGACCAGCACCCAACAGGGAGTTCAATGGAACAATGTAGAATGTATTGGGGTACACAACCAATTATACATTGAACTGTCAAACTACACACCATGCTGAAGAGCGACAACACGATGAGGAAAATACACTACCTGAATTTACATCAATGGCCGGGGCAGTTAACCAGAACGTTAAAGGCCACAAGGCTGAAGATTCCGCTGGTGCACTTCAATTCAAAATAACCAAGTACAGTTAAACTCCACCAGAGAGTGGCTAAAATTTGCCACCTTGAAAACACACGTTGTTGCTCGCAGGAATATCCTAACAGCCGACAACTAACTCCAAACGAAACAATGTCAACAGTCGTGACCTGCTGGTAGATTAAGTCAAAACTCAACTTTCATGTTCAGGATCGGTGAGCCAAGAACCTTGTAGTAATGGAAACAGCACCACACACTCAGATACCGCATAGAGGCCGCCAGCGAGCCCAGCCAGACTTTGTGCCATGGAGATTTCCTCGATGCTCCACGCCTACCAACCAACTTCCCAGGCCCGCAAACAGTGAAAGGACCAAATATACATCAGCGATGAGATGACCAACCGAACGACCAAGCAACGGTCGTCCCGCTGCGATCTCCCTCCGGCGGACAGTTCATGTGTGTCGCCAGCAGTCGGCGAACACTGGCTGTCGGCGCCTCACGGGCGCTCCGTCCCCGACTTCACTGCTGCTGCGCCCTGACTGCAGTGCTGGTCCGTCCTGAACTGACTGATAGACACAATTCGACCCAGAAATGCTATCTGTCGCTCCAGAGATGGTACGACAGTGCACTTACCGATACGCGCTGCTGCTGCCTCTCATGGCCAAGTGGGCTGGAAGTTAGTGACGCCAGTAAATGGAATAAGAAAACGAGGCGCCAGAACCGTAATAACAGATGACAAACAATAAATGGGATAAACGCGAGCCATGCACGGCTCAAAGGGAACAGTCTGTAATTTGCTTTAACGATGTATCACACTGAATCGTGTTTCCACAGTCACCAAATTGACTCCAATCAGTAAAATACTTCAAAACCCGTCTCATCCAAGATTCTAAATTCCAGAAAATTCAGATTAATGTTTCCGAAATTAACAAGCACCAATTAACTCCCGCGTGCACACACCGACACGGTTACGCATAGTGTCTTGTTTTAACAAAGTAATCTCCGGATTTAGATAAATCCTGCAGATGTTATTAATGTACCTAACTGGGTCGTCATATGCCACTGCATGCAGAATAGATCTTTTTAGAGTGTACTTTACACACAGTTCTAACAGAATTCACAAGAAATGTGTAATGTAAATATCAAATGTTGACATCTGAGATCAACTGCAGTTCAACATGTAAAATATCTAACATAATATAAGAACAAATTTTATAACATTAATATGGCTTTGATACGTTCTGTAGATAGCGTGTTAATAAAAATCCCATGTACCACAAAACTTTTCGTTACCAGTTCATACCCCTGGTGTCATGTTACTGTAAGTAGCTTCATCTTCTCAACAACAATATTCCCCCACCTCGCAGTGTAAATCGCTACAGCATTGTGGCACTAAGTTACCGTCGCGTACGTCCTACCAATGTCAGTAATTCCGCTTTTGACGTCATTCCTTGAAATTAAACTCGGATATTAATTGTGACAAAAAACTGCTCCCTACGACTGCGTCTCGTTTGCTGCAATGAAGAGTCCCATAGAGCAGTACCTTCATCTAAGCTTCTTATTGCGTAAGGCTTGCCACCGGCCTAATTCACACAATCTGCCATGTATCCCAAGCATTAAAGGTTTACGGGGTTATCGTTATCGCCATTAAAAAATCATCAGCGACTACTTAGAGCCTGATACTGTTATCGACGTAGTAGAACTGGTCCTATTTCTTCTGCGGCAAATTTAAGTGCTTTTACTTTTGTAATGACTTCGTAACCAACAGTTTTTTTCATAGAAGTAATAAACCTACACTCTATAATGCTGGCTCCCTGTCTGGGGTAACTAAATTTGATAGTACTGTATGTGATAATACTGTAATCTGCAATAAAGAGTTGACTGCAAGAGGATAATTAATGCTCATGTGATTAAATACTTTCGAATGATGTACTTTGCCGTATTTCTCTAGTCCAGGACAGAATTCATTGTATGGGACGCATTCTTAATCACGCACCTGTGTAGTTCAGTGCCATATATTATGGTTGGTAAGCTGGAAGAGTAGTGAAACAAAACCGCGTTAATGTCACGTTCCAATGCTATGAAGTGATTTGCACAATGATGGTAATAATCGAACTTCGGAGAGACATTACATTGCAGGCTCGACTTTTAGATGTTGATGTGTATACACCATAGCACACTGATGGCACAGCATCGTTGCGTCACCCAAAGGAACACTTCTAACGTCTGTAACAGGCTGAATAAACACATTAAAAACTTTTGGTTAGTGGAATGCATTAGCAATGATCTACGGCACCTACTAAATAAAATACAAATCATTTTGAACATATAATTATTATTTCAGTTTAACTCTACGACAACAAATTATACAGTAACTTTTATTGTGACGGTCAGAGTAAGAAAGAGACCACGCAAAGTACACTCCTGGAAATGGAAAAAAGAACACATTGACACCGGTGTGTCAGACCCACCATACTTGCTCCGGACACTGCGAGAGGGCTGTACAAGCAATGATCACACGCACGGCACAGCGGACACACCAGGAACCGCGGTGTTGGCCGTCGAATGGCGCTAGCTGCGCAGCATTTGTGCACCGCCGCCGTCAGTGTCAGCCAGTTTGCCGTGGCATACGGAGCTCCATCGCAGTCTTTAACACTGGTAGCATGCCGCGACAGCGTGGACGTGAACCGTATGTGCAGTTGACGGACTTTGAGCGAGGGCGTATAGTGGGCATGCGGGAGGCCGGGTGGACGTACCGCCGAATTGCTCAACACGTGGGGCGTGAGGTCTCCACAGTACATCGATGTTGTCGCCAGTGGTCGGCGGAAGGTGCACGTGCCCGTCGACCTGGGACTGGACCGCAGCGACGCACGGATGCACGCCAAGACCGTAGGATCCTACGCAGTGCCGTAGGGGACCGCACCGCCACTTCCCAGCAAATTAGGGACACTGTTGCTCCTGGGGTATCGGCGAGGACCATTCGCAACCGTCTCCATGAAGCTGGGCTACGGTCCCGCACACCGTTAGGCCGTCTTCCGCTCGCGCCCCAACATCGTGCAGCCCGCCTCCAGTGGTGTCGCGACAGGCGTGAATGGAGGGACGAATGGAGACGTGTCGTCTTCAGCGATGAGAGTCGCTTCTGCCTTGGTGCCAATGATGGTCGTATGCGTGTTTGGCGCCGTGCAGGTGAGCGCCACAATCAGGACTGCATACGACCGAGGCACACAGGGCCAACACCCGGCATCATGGTGTGGGGAGCGATCTCCTACACTGGCCGTACACCACTGGTGATCGTCGAGGGGACACTGAATAGTGCACGGTACATCCAAACCGTCATCGAACCCATCGTTCTACCATTCCTAGACCGGCAAGGGAACTTGCTGTTCCAACAGGACAATGCACGTCCGCATGTATCCCGTGCCACCCAACGTGCTCTAGAAGGTGTAAGTCAACTACCCTGGCCAGCAAGATCTCCGGATCTGTCCCCCATTGAGCATGTTTGGGACTGGATGAAGCGTCGTCTCACGCGGTCTGCACGTCCAGCACGAACGCTGGTCCAACTGAGGCGCCAGGTGGAAATGGCATGGCAAGCCGTTCCACAGGACTACATCCAGCATCTCTACGATCGTCTCCATGGGAGAATAGCAGCCTGCATTGCTGCGAAAGGTGGATATACACTGTACTAGTGCCGACATTGTGCATGCTCTGTTGCCTGTGTCTATGTGCCTGTGGTTCTGTCAGTGTGATCATGTGATGTATCTGACCCCAGGAATGTGTCAATAAAGTTTCCCCTTCCTGGGACAATGAATTCACGGTGTTCTTATTTCAATTTCCAGGAGTGTACTTCACCTTGTACAAAAGAACGAGAATCAGAATTCAAAATCACATATTAATCATAATATAAATGTAAGTATTGCATTCTACAAAAAATTACAGCCGCGCGGGGTAGTCGTGCGGTCTCAGGCGTCTTGTCACGGTTCGCGCGGCTCCCCCCCCCCCCCCTCGGAGATTCGAGTCCTCCCTCTGTCATGGGTGTGTGTGTGTGTTGTCCTTGGCGTAAGTTAGTTAGATTAAGTAGTGAGTAAGCCTAGGGACCGATGACCTCAGCAGTTTGGTCCCATAGTCCTTACCACAAATTTCCAAAAAAATTACATCATCAACGTCAGCGAAATCTAATGATTCGCTACAACACAGCCCACAATTACTGTACATGTCATCCGTCTTATATCAATGTAAAGGTCATTTGACACATAGCAGCATTCGAGATTAGACATGAAGCAGACTGATCGTCACTCAGAAAGAGAGTGTAACTTATTTTTTCTGCTAATAGTTGTTATTGTCCTCCCATTTTAAATCAGCGTCAAAACTGAATTCAAAACACGCGTATTCTATTCGTAAAGACACACAACATCGGCACCTGTAAAATTTTCATGATACGAACCAGTGTCTGCTAGTGAAATCGTGATATTACATACTGTTAATGAGAGAATTGTTGATTCCAAACATTTTATCTTTACCATCTGTCAGCTACAACGCTACAGGCAGTTTATAAATTACTAATTGTCACCATTCAACGCAACTACTTCAGTAATAAATCTAAGTGTGTGCCAGACAGAGGCTCGAACCTGCAACCTCTACGATGCGCGGGCAACTGCTCCACCGATTGCGCTGTCCATGCATGACTTGTGAAGCGAGCGATACGCACGCACAGCTTTACTTCCATTAACTCATTTGCCGCTACGTTTCAAACTTCAGAGACGTTGTACTGCACGCCTTGTGGAACTAGCATTTGTTGGTTGATTTGGGGGTTGGGACCAAACAGCGAGGTCATCACTCCCATTGGATTAGGGAAGTACGGGGAAGGAAGTCGGCCGTGTCCTTTCAAAGCAACTATCCCGGTATTTGCCAGAACCGATTTAGGGAATCAGGGAGAACCTAAATCAAGATGGCCGGACGCGGGTTTGAAACGTCGTGGTCCCGAATGCGAGTCCAGTGTGCTAACCACTGCGCCACCTCGCTCGGTGGGACTAGCATTACTGGGAGATAGGATACTACTAAGAAGCGGCTTAGTCAAAGCCTAGGGGATTGTTTTCAGAGTGAATTTGCACATTCCAGCTGTGTGAGCGCTGATTTCAAACTTCTGTAAAGTTTGGAATTCGTTCGATCTGTATTCTTATGCCACCTGGATAATGACTCAAACCCCTAGAACAATATACCAGAATAGGAAGCACTGTGTACGCGTTTTTCATTCCCAGAGCCCTGCAGTAAACCAATGTTTCATTCGCTGTGTGTAATACTCCTTTTTAGTGTCCATTCCGTTTCATGTCGCTTCTTGGTATTATCACTGAATACTTACACGATGTGACGAGCTCAAGATAGTCACCACTAATTCTTTTTGTGATAAGTACTATCTTGCATTTATCCGCATTCAAAGAGAGCTCCCATTCATTACACCAACCGTAAATTTTGTCCAAGTCTTTTCTGAATACGACTATAGATATACGTTCCTGACGAATACATAACTTTAAAACGTTAGAATACAACTCTAACAAACAAAAACGCGAATAAATGAAATATTGCACTGTGAATTACATTCTAAAGTAACTCTAGTGGGACTATTTAATTGATTGAGAATATAGGCAAAATTTAGTGTACTAACAACATTTATTTTTTTCAAACCAGACATGAATTATACTAAACAAGTTACAGATTGAATACCCTAAATAACTAACAGGTAATTTAATTCTTCACTGGGTGAATCCCGGTTGACAAAGAGAGTTTAACCAGGTGATCAGTGAATCAAGTACTCTGGCCTTAAAAACGTGGATAACGCAAGCTAAATTAATATATGAAGACAGTAACTGTTCTCGAAAGAACAGAATAGTGTTGATGACCGTGCAGCTTTTCCCTGGAGTAAATGACTAACTGAAACCCTCAGCTGCCGACAGGTGTTGTTGATATACCTCGATGTGGACAGCTGAAAATGTGTGCCCCGACCGGGACTCGAACCCGGGATCTCCTGCTTACATGGCAGACGCTCTATCCATCTTTTTTTAAAAAAACAGTTTATTAGAATAACATTAAATACAACAAAATATAACATATTCTGTTTTCCTTTTATTTATTTTTTTTAATTTGTATTGAACAAACTAAAAGTACATAAATATTCACTATGCAAGAGTTCTTCAAGGTACCATTTAAACATATACAAATGACAGTTAAACAAAAAAAAATATTAAAAAGAAAAACATTAAATACAACAAAATATAACATATTCTGTCTTCTTCCATGTTTGTAAGTTTGTTTTTGTTTTTGGTCGATGCATGAGAACGTGGATAAGGGTGTTGCAACATGTGACATGTAGGCATGGTACACCCCAACTTTGAGGGGGGTCAAGGAAGACGCTGCGGAGATAACCGGCAAAAGTTTGTCGGTAAGATGGTTTTTGGGTGACGGTGCTATGCGCGGTCACAACTTTGTACCAGAAGTCAAGGACTGTATGCGGACCACTCTGAAAGAGGTATTCTAAAGCCTGTCCTCGAAACCAGATTAGGGTATGGTGCTTAGCAAGAGGGTAGTGAAATGTCTGGGGCAACAACAGGAAATCCGGGGTTACCGTCGTTGGCGGGGCACGGAGGTAAAAGCCCACGATTCGTTGGATGAGGAGCCATACTTTTTTTCAGGGGGCACGTAAGACGGTGCTCGTCAGTGTCTTCGAGCTGACAGTCAGGGCAGAGTGGGGAGGTGGCCAGTCCTATGCGATAAAGTCGACTATTAGTCGGGAATTTTCCATAGACTAAAACATACCAAAGTGCAGACACAGACGACGGTAAAAAGGGTGCATGCACACACCCCCAAACCGTGCGCCAGTTAATGTCAGGATGCTGTAGCACCATGGGGTTCAAATGGTTCAAATGGCTCTGAGCACTATGGGACTTAACTGCTGTGGCCATTAGTCCCCTAGAACTTAGAACTACTTAAACCGAACTAACCGAAGGACATCACATACATCCAAGCCCGAGGCAGGATTCGAACCTGCGACCGTAGCAGTCGCGCGGTTCCGGACTGCGCGCCTAGAACCGCTAGACCACCGCGGCCCACCATGGGGTCGCAAGGGTTGGACAGTATAAACAAACGATAATAATATTTTGTACGGGGAGGACGGGTGATTGGAAGATCGGCCCGAACGTAGCTGAGTTCTATGAAACGATTGGCGACGTGGTACAATACTGGAGAAATAGGTGCCACATTGATCGGTGGATCGAGAGAAGCTGGTCGGAGGATATCTAAGAGACTGTGTGTTAAGAACGGGACCGGCCCCTGCCAGTGCCGCAACAGTGTGTGGACAAAGAGTGCAGAAGATCGTGCCTGCACGTTGACGATTCCGAGGCCACCTTTTGCAGGAGGCAGTGTTAGAGTGTTGTAGCGGACTTTGAAAAGTGCCCCTGCTGACACGAAATATCGAAAGGCTGATTGGATGCGGCGGCCAAGGAGTAACGGCATTGGGAGGATCTGGGCGACGTGTACCAGTTTAGGGGCGACATACATGTTGACATAGGACACACGTTGGAGTTGTTTTAAGTTACGGTGCACGTGACCGCGGACGTGGTGACGAATCGACTGCAAAAGCCGCCAGTAAGGCAGGGCCACTGTGCGGTGTGTGGAGCTCGTAAATTCGATACCCAAGTAACGAAGGGTGGCACTGACCGGGAGTGGGGTCGGCACCATAGCCGGGAGGCCGCGTCCAATGTGCATCATAGTCGATTTACGGACATTAAGAATGCTACCAGAAAGACGTCCATACTGGTGGATCCATTGGATGGCGTCATTGAGTTCCGTGGAGGAGCAAGTGAGAAAGAGGAGATCGTCCGCATAAGCCCTACAGGGAAAGGTGTAGTCACGCAAAGTGAGGCCCTGCAGTCTAGAGGGAAGTCCAGTGACGAGGGGCTCAAGTGCAATGGCATATAGTAAAGTAGACATAGGGCATCCTTGACGCACAGAGTGGCGTATAGGTATCGGTCCTACAAGCCTCCCATTGACTTGTACCATCTAGACCGCGGGAAGTAGTAACCGGCGAATGGCATCGACAAAAAGCAATAGGAACCCCATACGTGTCGCCACCATGAGGAGGAATGGGTGTCGAACGCGATCAAAGGCACTCGTGAAATCGACGGATACCAGTGCTACACGAAGGCGACAAACCGACGCCAGTGCAATGAGGTCACGGCATTCTCCTAGGGCTGTTTCTAAGGTGGCCCCACAACCACGTGCAGTCTGCTCAGGTGAAAGGACCGTAGGTAAGACGGTGCGTATGCGCGCTGCTAAGAGGCGTGCATAGATTTTATAATCTGCATTCAGTAGTGTAAGGGGGCGATATGTAGAGACATGAGACCCTCCCTCCGGTTTAGGCACAGGTAGAAGAATGCCAGTGACGAATTCAGGTGGAATTGGGAAGGACGGAGTAAAGAGTTCCTGAATCATTTCCGTCCAGCGAGGAAGCATTAACGTGGTGAACGCCCGGTAAAACTCCACTGGGAGACCATTTGTTGATCGCATCTACCACTTCTTCTGCGGTGATTGCGGACATCATGGACCATGACTCCGCTACGGTGAGGGCCCGATCAGGGGAAGGACGGAGATCATCAGGAATGGGCGTCGCCATCGGTTCATCATCATAAAATTGGCGATAATGTTCAGCAAAGGCAGACACCACTACCGTCTGTGTTGTGTGGTGAACACCATCGGAGGTCGTGATGTTGGGGACGAAAAGCCGACGTCGACGACTATGGTCGGATGCGGCATGGATTGTGGATGGAGTTTCGTCGTGGAGGAGGTCTTGTCGTCGGGAACGCACCACGACACCATGCAGTCGTGCACGTTGAAGAGAGAGGAGACGAGCTTTAGTACGTTGTCGTTCCCTATGGGTGTCAGGTGATGGAGGGAGCTCATCGAGCTCACGGAGGATGGCGTAGCGAAAATTTGTGGTGTCTCGATGACATGCTGCTGCTTCCTTGCCACATTGTATGAAGGCCTTTCTGATCGCAGGTTAGACACATTTGAGCCACCAATGGAACGTGGATGTGTACTGCGGAAGGCGTCTTTCGCAAGACGCCCATGTAGTGGCAATACATTGTCGGCAGTGTGGATCATTAAGGAGGGAGGTATTAAGCTTCCAGTAACCTCTGCTGCGTCAAACTGACTGAGGTGGCAGAGCCAGGGAGCAAATGACGGCGCAGTGGTCCGAAAATGCAAGAGGCCATCGTTCAGCTTGGGCGACTTCATTGCCAAGGCGGGCAGAGACATAAAACCGGTCCAGTCTGCTCGCAGAATGTGCTGTATAATGGGTAAAACCGGGGGTATTGCCATGAATTTTCTCCCAAACGTCCACTAGATGAAAATCTTCGATTAAGGTGAGCAGCGCCGGGCATGGCGAATAACCAGGCACTTGGTCCTGCGGATGGAGGACACAGTTGAAATTGCCTCCCATAATAAGGCGATCATAGCGTCCAGAAAACAGGGGCGCCACGTCATGTCCGAAGCAAGTGGACCGCTGCCGACGGTTCGTGGAGCCAGACGGGGCGTAGATATTGATGACGCGCGTGTCGAAGATGGTAACAGCCATGCCTCTTCCACAGGGAAGGATTGTCGTGTCCTTGAGTGGGATTCCTTCCCGTATGTAGAAAGCCACCTCACGCCCTGATTGATCACATGTGGACGTGTATAAGTCGTAGCCGTAGACTGGTGGTAGTGTGGCAACGCGTACTTCCTGAAGAAGGGCGACGTCGACGTCAGAGGCCCGAAGCATGTCACATAGGAGTTGCAGCTTGGGTGCAGTGCCGATCATGATGATGTTCAGTGCGGCAAACCGGTACGTTTGTTTCAGTGGTGGTGGACGCGCATCTACCATCACCAAGGGAAGTAAGAGGAGGGCACCGACAGGAAGTCCCGTCCCATCAGCTGCAGTGCCTCGCTTTTGATATTAACAGGCAGCCTTGTCCGGCGGAGGCAACTCACCCCGAGGAAGGGGCGTATCTTCCTCAATGTCGCGGGCCCATGCTCCTGTGCCGTGGGTCTGTTCAATGTCCATGGGAATTGCGTCGTGGTGAGAGAGATCTGGAGTTGTCGGCGGGGAGACAGGCGTCTCAACCGGCGCACCGATCATTACGCTGTGCGTGGCGACCTCCATAGTGGTCCCGTCCTGCGAAACGTCTTGTCCATCGTGAAAGTTGTCCGCCGACCTCTGCATGGAAATGTCGGCTGGTTGGGTGTCGTCTTCGTCGTCGCGGGTGGTGACGCTTTGAGTGTCCGTGGGTGAACGGCGACGGCGTTTGCGCCTACGTGGCGAGCGTTGTTTGCGCACGTGTTCCTCAGTGGCGGACGACGGCAAGGAGGAGCGTCGACCTGGTTCGAAAGCGTCGGTGGGTACAATGAAATTGTTAAACAGGTGTTGTGAAGAAGTACTGTTCTCCTCAGCGTCCGGTGCGGGAGCCTGTTCGGCGGCAAGGTTATCAGGTAGGACGTCCGCACCATCCATGGGCGACTGGGACGGTGGGACGTGCCGATCGGAAGGACCGGGCGACGGACTGGACGAAACTGTAGACGTGGCAAGAGCCGCTGCGTAAGTGACCGGTAGAGCGGTCATCGTGGGTGGGACGGACGCTTCCGACAACGGGAGCTGCGCGACACGTCGTTGAATGCATTCAGACCGTAGGTGACCTTCTTTCCCGCAACCGGAACAGGTCCGAGGTTGGCCGTCGTACATTATAATGGCACGGCAGCCTCCGATACGTAGATAGGAAGGCACGTGTTTCTGCAACTCGATGCGGACCTGTCTAACACCGTTTAAAACGGGATAGGTTTGAAATTGGACCCATCGTTAGGCAACATGTTCCAGAACGTTGCTATAGGGACGGAGTGCCGCGATGACGACGTCTGCAGGTAGTTCGAACGGCAGTTCGAAGATCCTTATCGTCCGTGTGCCGAGACCTGCGTGATCGACGGTAACTTGCTTTTGTAAGTATTCGTAGAGAGGGAAGGGATGATTTTTCCGAAGTCGTGTCTCTTCCCATGGCAACAATTCAACAGATACAATCTCAAATATCTTTATCTAAATCGCCTGTGACTTGGAGCTTGTTAGTCGTTGCTATGAGGTGTAATAAAGATTCTATCTCTAAACATTTCTCAGACACCAGAGTTTCCTTACACAACAAAGGCAGCCGGGAGAAGTGGTTCACTGGCCTACTTGCGCTATCGGTGAACATGAAAATTTGTGAATTTTTATTAAGCATGGTTCTGCACACAATTCCCAGTTTACGACTCCACTGTGTAGACGCATTCCTTCAGACTGTCACCTCCAGCTCAGGCTTCTGCTGGCGCCACAGCAGGTATCGCGGCATTGTTCTGCTGGAAACCTGTCTCAACAAGGGGCTCCCCTGTCTGCCCTGTATGGCTGGCAATATTTACTGAGGGATGAGCTCGCTGCCAATTGCTTTCAACTCCCAAAAAGCCGTTTCTATGAGCTAAGAATCATAAAAAATACCTCATGCTTCTAGCGCCCTACCAGGCTCCATCTATCTTTGCTCAGGTCATTAACTTTCTAGAGTCTCGCTCAAGGTGCATCAGGTAATCAGGCTGCAATGAAAACTTTAATAATTTTCTGTCTGCGGAAAATATGTGAGAGTGTAACTTGTCCTCTCTGAAAATAAATGGGAAAACACTGAGATCTGTTTTAGCTCTATTCTTAATTAATGTGAAATGGTATATGCGTATAATATATTTTCAATTTTTATCACTTTTTCATGTATGTGGAAACTATTACTAAACAGTCATGCACTCATGAATTCAGTCAATTTACAAACTGTATTTTTATGTTCTTAGCCAGCCGAAGTGGCCGTGCGGTTAAAGGCGCTGCAGTCTGGAACCGCAAGACCGCTACGGTCGCAGGTTCGAATCCTGCCTCGGGCATGGATGTTTGTGATGTCCTTAGGTTAGTTAGGTTTAACTAGTTCTAAGTTCTAGGGGACTAATAACGTCAGCAGTTGAGTCCCATAGTGCTCAGAGCCATTTTTTTATGTTCTTATGTGAATACCAATTTCAGGAATTACTCAAGGGCTCTTTATAAGGTTTTAACCTATAGGCAGACTGATTCACGAGGAAGGTTCGTGTATATGTATTGTATTACTTGAAGAAATGGTACATGTGTAACATACATGTTGTTATCTGATCCATTTTTATTATTTTATTCATGGTTCAAATGGCTCTGAGCACTATGGGACTCAACTGCTGAGGTCATTAGTCCCCTAGAACTTAGAACTAGTTAAACCTAACTAACCTAAGGACATCACAAACATCCATGCCCGAGGCAGGATTCGAACCTGCGACCGTAGCGGTCTTGCGGTTCCAGACTGCAGCGCCTTTAACCGCACGGCCACTTCGGCCGGCTATTTTATTCATACCTGTTATTTTTTCTGCAACTGTAGACACATCACCTCAGTTTCGAGAGTTCCGAACCTGTACAGAAAATTGGAATGGAGATCAACATAAACTTCATTTCCGCCCTTTTCACTGCTTATGAAAACTACACATTGCATGTTGTACCACTATACAGCGAGACCTTCAGAGTTGGTGGTCCAGATTGCTGTACACACCAGCATTTCTAATACCCAGTAGCACGTCCTCTTGCGTTGATGCTTGCCTGTGTTCATCATGGCATACTATCAACAAGTTCGTCAAGGCACAGTTGGTCCACGTTGTCCCACTCCTCAACGGCGATTCGGCTTAGATCCCTCAGAGTGGTTGCCGGGTCACGTCGTTCATAAACACCCCTTTTCAATCTATCCCAGGCATGTTCGATAGTGTTCATGTCTGGAGACCATGCTGGCCACTCTAGTCGAGTTATGTAGTTATGCTGAAGGATGTCATTCACGAGATGTGCACAATGGGGGCGCGAATAGTCGTCCATGAAGACGAATGCCTTGCCATTATGCTGCCGATATGGTTGCCGTAGCGGTCTAAGGATGGCATTCATGTATCGTACAGCCGTTACGGTTCCTCCCACGACCACCAGCGGCGTACGTCGGCTCCACATAATGCCACCCCAAAACAGCAGCCGGCCGTGGTGGCCAACCGGTTCTAAACGCTTCTCTCCGGAACCGCGCTGCTGCTACGGTCGCAGGTTCGAATCCTGCCCCGGGCATGGATGTGTGTGATGTCCTTAGGTTAGCTAGGTTTAAGTCTAAGTTCTAGGGTACTGATGACCTCAGAAGTTAAGTCCCATAGTGCTCAGAGCCATTTGAACCATTTTTGAACCCAAAACAGCAGGGAACGGCCACCTTGCTGCACTCGCTGGATAGTGTGTGTAAGGCATTCAGCCTGACCGGGTTGTCTCCAGACACGTCTACGACGATTGTCTGGTTGAAGTCATATGCGGCACTCATCGGTGAATGCTAATTCAGAGCGGTCCATTCGGCATGTTGCTGGGCTCATGTGTACTGCGCTTCATGGTGTCATGGTTGCAAAGATGGACCTCACCATGGACATCGTGATTGAAGTTGCGCATTTTTATTATTTTATTCATGGTTCAAATGGCTCTGAGCGCTATGGGACTTAACATCTATGGTCATCAGTCCCCTAGAACTTAGAACTACTTAAACCTAACTAACCTAAGGACAGCACACAACACCCAGCCATCACGAGGCAGAGAAAATCCCTGACCCCGCCGGGAATCGAACCCGGGAACCCGGGCGTGGGAAGCGAGATCGCTGCCGCACGACCACGAGATGCGGAGTTGCGCATCATGCAGCCTATTGCGTACAGTTTGAATCGTAACACGACGTCCTGTGGCTGCACGAAAAGCATTACCGAACATGGTGGCGTTGCTGTCAGGGTTCCTCCGAGCCATTATCCGTAGGTGGCGGTTATCCACTGCAGTAGTAGCCCTTGGGCGGCCTGAGCGAGGCATATCATCGGCAGTTCCTCTGTATCTCCTCCATGTCCGAACAACATCGCTTTGGTTCACTCCGAGACGCCTGTACACTTCTCTTGTATAGCGCCCATTCTGGCACAAAGTAAATATAGAGGGTGTTACAAAAAGGTACGGCCAAACTTTCAGGAAAAATTCCTCACACACAAATAAAGAAAAGATGTTATGTGGACATGTGTCCGGAAACGCTTAATTTCCATGTTAGAGCTCATTTTAGTTTCGTCAGTATGTACTGTACTTCCTCGATTTACCACCAGTTGGCCCAATTGAAGGAAGGTAATGTTCACTTCGGTGCTTGTGTTGACATGCGACTCATTGCTCTACAGTACTAGCATCAACCACATCAGTACGTAGCATCAACAGGTTAGTGTTCATCACGAACGTGGTTTTGCAGTCAGTGCAATGTTTACAAATGCGGAGTTGGCAGATGCCCTTTTGATGTGTGGATTAGCACGGGGCAATAGGCGTGGCGCGGTACGTTTGTATCGAGAAAGATTTCCAGAACGGTGTCCCGACAGGAAGACGTCCGAAGCAATTGATCGGCGTCTTAGGGAGCACGGAACATTCCAGCCTATGACTCGCGATTGGGGAAGACCTAGAGCGACGAGGACACCTGCAATGGACGAGGCAGTTCTTCGTGCAGTTGACGATAACCCTAATGTCAGCGTCAGAGAAGTTGTACAAGGTAACGTTGACCACGTCACTGTATGGAGAGTGCTACGGGAGAACCAGTTGTTTCCGTACCATGTACAGCGTGTGCAGCCACTATCAGCAGCTGATTGGCCTCCACGGGTACACTTCTGCGAATGGTTCATCCAACAATGTGTCAATCCTCATTTTAGTGCAAATGTTCTCTTTACGGATGAGGCTTCCTTCCAACGTGATCAAATTGTAAATTTTCACAATCAACATGTGCGGGCTGACGAGAATCCGCACGCAATTGTGCAATCACGTCATCAACACAGATTTTCTCATTGTTGGTGATGTCTTGATTGGGCCCCATGTTCTTCCATCTACGCTCAATGGAGAACGTTATCATGATTTCATACGGGATATTCTACCTGTGCTGCTAGAACATGGAGCTCCTGCTCATTTCAGTCGAAGTGGTTCGTACGCTTCTCAACAACAGATTCGGTGACCGATGGATTGGTAGAGGCGGACCAGTTCCATGGCCTCCCCGCTCTCCTGACCTCAACCCTCTTGACTTTCATTTATGGGGGCATTTGAAAGCTCTTGTCTACGCAACCCCGGTACCAAATGTAGAGACTCTTCGTGCTCGTATTGTGGACGGCTGTGATACAATACGCCATTCTCCAGGGCTGCATCAGCGCATCAAGGATTCCATGCGACGAAGGGTGGATGCATATATCCTCACTAACGGAGGACATTTTGAACATTTCCTGTAACAAAGTGTTTGAAGACACGCTGGTACGTTCTGTTGCTGTGTGTTTCCATTCCATGATTAATGTGATTTAAAGAGAAGTAATAAAATGAGCTCCAACGTGGAAAGTAAGCGTTTCCGGATACATGTCCACATAACATATTTTCTTCCTTTGTGTGTGAGGAATGTTTTCTGAAAGTTTGGCCGTACCTTTTTGTAACACCCTGTATATACTTACATGGATATATATAACCTGCAGCTGTCTAGAACGAAAGTATAATTATATTAATACCTTATGCTGCTGATGGGCGTTGATATATATCAAAGGGGATATGTGAAAATGTGTGCCCACACCGGGACTCGAACCCGGGATCTCCTGCTTACATGGCAGACGCTCTATCCATCTGAGCCACCGAGGACGCTGAGGACTGCGCGACTGCAGGGACTATCTGGCGCACGCCTCCCGCGAGACCAGCATTCTCAACTTGTACGTCCACACACTACATTCGTAGCGTCCCACACCAACACACTCATTACTCGTGGAAGCCATTCTTACCAAGTCCCATAAGAATTCTGGGAATATGTATGCAGCCGCACAGAAGAAGAAGGTCATGGCTGGTATTACCAGAGCTATATACTTACATGAATATGGTGTCTGTTCTTTCGGACATGACCTTCTTCTTCTGTGCAGATCCTCACATATTCCCCGAATTCTTACGGGACTTGGTAAGAATGTCTTCCACGAGTAATGAGTGTGTTGGTGTGGGACACTAGGAATGTAGTGTGTGGACGTACAAGGTGAGAATGCTGGTCTCGCTGGAAGCGTACGCCAGGTAGTCCGTGCAGTCACGAGATCCTCTGTCCCCTCGGTGGTTCAGATGGATAGAGCGTCTGCCATGTAAGCAGGAGATCCCAGTCGCGGCACAAGTTTTCACCTGTCCCCGTTGATATATATCAACGCCCATCAGTAGCTGAAGGTATTAATATAATTATAAAGTAACTATACGGACGCTATCGAACAGCGCTACTGACCGTCTAGGCATGGCTGAGCTACAGTCAACACGAGCCGTGTAATTCCTTCTTGGTAGAATGACGGGCCGGCCGCGGTGGCCAAGCGGTTCTAGGCGCTATAGTCTGGGGCCGCGCGACTGCCGCAGGTTCGAATCCTGCCTCGGGCATGGATGTGTGTGATGTCCTTAGGTTATTTAGGTTGAAGTGGTTCGACTGTGTCTGTAATACAATATTGACTGTCAACGTCTATCTGCTGGAGTCCTGGAAACCGGGCCGATACAAAACTTTTATGATGTTTGTAGTATACACGTGCAGTTACTTCTGTTGGTGACTAAGTACGGTGTACTATACAACATTGCATCAGTATTTACGGTATTTGCAGACTAGTGATTATAGTCATGTATTTTTAGGCTGAGTATTATCTCCAAGTACAAAGAAATGGCTCTGAGCACTATGGGACTTGAAACTTCCTGGAAGATAAAACTGTGTGCCCGACCGAGACTCGAACTCGGGACCTTTGCCTTTCGCGGGCAAGTGCTCTACCATATATATATATATATATATATATATATATATATATATATATATATATATATATATATATATATATATATACACAAAGCAAAAGTTCTTCAAGGTGGTGGTGGTTAGTGTTTAACGTCTCGTCGACAACGAGGTCATTAGAGACGGAGCGCAAGCTCGGGTTAGGGAAGGATTGGGAAGGAAATCGGCCGTGCCCTTTCAAAGGAACCATCCCGGCATTTGTCTGAAACGATTGAGGGAAATCACGGAAAACCTAAATCAGGATGGCCGGAGACGGGATTGAACCGTCGTCCTCCCGAATGCGAGTCCAGTGTGCTAACCACTGCATCTTCAAGGTACCAGTTAAACATATACAAATGAGTGTTAGGTAAACAAATTATTAGAAGAACATTAAATACAACAAAATAGAACATATCCTGTTTTCCTTTTTTTTTTGTTCTTTTGTTTTGTTTTTGTTTTTGTTTAAAAATTTGTATTGAACAAACTAAAAGTACATATATATTCACCACGCAAGAGTTCTTCAAGGTACCATTTAAAAATATACAAATGACTGTTAGGTAAACAAAATATATATATATATATATATATAGATATATATATTAAAAAAGAAAAACATTAAACACAACAAAATATAACATATTCTGTCTTCTTCCTTTTTGAAAAAAAAAATTTGTTTGTTTTTGGTCGATGCATGAGAACGTTGATAAGGGTGTTGCATCATGCGACAGGTAGGCATGGCACACCCCAACTTTGAGGGGGGTCAAGGAAGACGCTGCGGAGATAACCAGCAAAAGTTTGTCGGTAAGATGGTTTACGGGTAAGGCTGCTATGCGCGGTCACAACTTTGTACCAGAAGGACTGTATGTGGACCACTCTGAAAGAGATATTCTAAAGCTTGTCCTCGAAACCAGATTAGGGTATGGTGCTTAGCAAGAGGGTAGTGAAATGTCTGGGGCAACAGCAGGAAATCCGGGGTTACCGTCGTTGGCGGGGCACGGAGGTAAAAGCCCACGATTCGTTGGATGAGGAGCCATACGTTTTGTTTCAGGGGGCACGTAAGACGGTGCTCGTCGGTGTCTTCGAGCTGACAGTCAGGGCAGAGTGGGGAGGTGGCCAGTCCTATGCGATAAAGTCGACTATTAGTCGGGAATTTTCCATAGGCTAAAACATACCAGAGTGCAGACACAGACGACGGTAAAAAGGGTGCATGCACCCACCCCCAAACCGTGCGCCAGTTAATGTCAGGATGCTGTAGCACCATGGGGTCGCAAGGGTTGGACAGCATAAACAAACGATAATAATCTTTTGTACGGGGAGGACGGGTGACTGGAAGATCGGAACGAACGTAGCTGAGTTCCATGAAACAATTGGCGACGTAGTACAATAATGGAGAAATAGGTGCCACATTGATAGGTGGATCGAGAGAAGCTGGTCGGAGGATATCTAAGAGACTGCGTGTTAAGGACGGGACCGGCCCCTGCCAGTGCCGCAACAGAGTGTGGACAAAGAGTGCAGAAGATCGTGCCCGCACGTTGACGAGTCCGAGGCCACCTTTTGCAGGATGCAGTGTTAGAGTGTTGTACGGACTTTGAAAAGTGCCCCTGCTGACACGAAATATCCAAAGGCTGATTGGATGCGGCGGCCAAGGAGTAACGGCATTGGGAGGATCTGGGCGACGTGTACCAGTTTAGGGGCGACATAGATGTTGACATAGGACACACGTTGGAGTTGGTTTAAGTTACGGTGCACTTGACCGCGGACACGGAGCCGAATCGACTGCAAAAGCCGCCGGTAAGCCAGGGCCACTGTGCGGTGTGTGGAGCTCGTAAATTCGATACCCAAGTAACGAAGGGTGGCACTGACTGGGAGTGGGGTCGGCACCATAGCCGGGAGGCCGCGCCCAATGGGCATCATAGTCGATTTACAGACATTAAGAATGCTACCAGAAAGACGTCCATACTGGTGGATCCATTGGATGGCGTCGTTGAGTTCCGTGGAGGAGCAGGTGAGAAAGAGGAGATCGTCCGCATAAGCCCTACAGTGAAAGGTGTGGTCACGCAAAGTGAGGCCCTGCAGTCTAGAGGTAAGTCCAGTGATGAGGGGCTCAAGTGCAATGGCATATAGTAAAGTAGACATAGGGCATCCTTGACGCACAGAGCGGCGTATAGGAATCGGTCCTACAAGCCTCCCATTGACTTGTACCATCGAGACCGCGGGAAGTAGTAACCGGCGAATGGCATCGACAAAAAGCAATGGGAACCCCATACGTGTCGCCACCATGAGGAGGAATGGGTGTCGAACGCGATCAAAGGCACTCGTGAAATCGACGGATACCAGTGCTGCACGAAAGCGACAAACCGACGCCAGGGCAATGAGGTCACGGCATTCTCCTAGGGCTGTTTGTAAGGTGGCCCCACAACCACGTGCAGTCTGCTCAGGTGAAAGGACCGTAGGTAAGACGGTGCGTATGCGCGCTGCTAAGAGGCGTGCATAGATTTTATAGTCTGCATTCAAGAGTGTAAGGGGGCGATATGTAGAGACATGAGACCCTCCCTTCGGTTTAGGCACAGGTAGAAGAATGCCAGTGACGAATTCAGGTGGAATTGGGAAGGACGGAGTAAAGAGTTCCTGAATCATTTCCGTCCAGCGAGGAAGCATTAACGTGGTGAACGCCCGGTAAAACTCCACTGGGAGACCATCTGGTCCGGGAGATTTGTTCTTGGCCCCTTTGTTGATCGCATCTACCACCTCTTCTGCGGTGATTGCGGACATCATGGACGTTGACTCCGCTACGGTGAGGGTCCGATCAGGGGAAGGACGGAGATCATCAGGAATGGGCGTCGCCATCGGTTCATCATCATAAAATTGGCGATAATGTTCAGCAAAGGCAGACACGAATGCCGCCTGTGTGGTGTGGTGAACACCATCGGAGGTCGTGATGTTGGGGACGAAAAGCCGACGTCGACGACTATGGTCGGATGCGGCATGGATTGTGGATGGGGTTTCGTCGTGGAGGAGGTCTTGTCGTCGGGAACGCACCACGACACCATGCAGTCGTGCACGTTGAAGAGAGAGGAGACGAGCTTTAGTACGTTGTCGTTCCCTGTGGGTGTCTGGTGATGGAGGGAGCGCATCGAGCTCACGGAGGACGGCGTAGTGAAAATTTGTGGTGTCTCGACGCCATGCTGCTGCTTCCTTGCCACATTGTATGAAGGCCTTTCTGATCGCAGGTTTGGCACATTTGAGCCACCAATGGAACGTGGATGTGTACTGCGGAAGGCATCTTTCGCAAGACGCCCATGTAGTGGCAATACATTGTCGGCAGTGTGGATCATTAAGGAGGGAGGTATTAAGCTTCCAGTAACCTCTGCTGCGCCACACTGACTGAGGTGGCAGAGCCAGGGAGCAAATGACGGCGCAATGGTCCGAAAATGCAAGGGGCCATCGTTCAGCTTGGGCGACTTCATTGCCGAGGTGAGTAGAGACATAAAACCGGTCCAGTCTGCTCGCAGAATGTGCTGTATAATGGGTAAAACCGGGGGTATTGCCATGAATTTTCTCCCAAACGTCCACTAGATGAAAATCTTCGATTAAGGTGAGCAGCGCCGGGCATGGCGAATAACCAGGCACTTGGTCCTGCGGATGGAGGACACAGTTGAAATCGCCTCCCATGATAAGGCGATCATAGCGTCCAGAAAACAGGGGCGCCACGTCATGTCCGAAGAAAGTGGACCGCTGCCGACGGTTCGTGGAGCCAGACGGAGCGTAGATATTGATGACGCGCGTGTCGAAGATGGTAACAGCCATGCCTCTTCCACAGGGAAGGATTGTCGTGTCCGTGAGTGGGATTCCTTCGCGTATGTAGAAAGCCACTCCACGCCCTGATGGATCACATGTGGACGTGTATGAGTCGTAGCCGTAGACTGGTGGTAGTGTGGCAACGCGTACTTCCTGAAGAAGGGCGACGTCGACGTCAGAGGCCCGAAGCATGTCACATAGGAGTTGCAGCTTGGGTGCAGTGCCGATCATGTTGATGTTCAGTGTGGCAAACCGGTACGTTTGTTTCAGTGGTGGTAGACGCGCATCTACCATCACCAAGGGAAGTAAGAGGAGGGCACCGACAGGAAGTCCCGTCCCATCAGCTGCAGTGCCTCGCTTTTGATGTTAACAGGCAGCCTCGTCCGGCGGAGGCAACTCATCCGGAGGAGGGGGCGTACCTTCCTCAATGTCGTCGGCCAATGCTCCTGTGCCGTGGGTCTGTCCAATGTCCGTGGGAATTGCGTCGTGGTGAGAGAGATCTGGAGTTGTCGGCGGGGAGACAGGCGTCTCAACCGGCGCACCGATCGTTACATTGTGCGTGGCGACCTCCATAGTGGTCCCGTCCTGCGGAACGTCTTGTTCATCGTGAAAGTTGTCCGCCGACCTCTGCGTGGAAATGTCGGCTGCTTGGGTGTCGTCTTCGTCGTCGCGGGTGGCAACGCTCTGAGAGCCCGTGGGTGAACGGCGACGGCGTTTGCGCCTACGTGGCGAGCGTTGTTTGCGCACGTGTTCCTCAGTGTCGGACGACGGCAAGGAGGAGCGTCGACCTGGTTCGAAGGCGTCGGTGGGTACAATGAAATTGTCAAACAGGTGTTGTGAAGATGTACTGGTCTCCTCAGCGTCCGGTGCGGGAGCCTGTTCGGCGGCAAGGTTGTCAGGTGGGACGTCTGCACCGTCCGTTGGTGACTGGGACGGTGGGACGTGCCGATCGGAAGGACCGGGCGACGGACTGGACGAAACTGTAGACGTGGCAAGAGCCGCTGCGTAAGTGACCGGTAGGGTGGTCATCGTGGGTGTGACGGACGCTTCCGACAACGGGAGCTGCGCGACACGTCGTTGAATGCATTCAGACCGTAGGTGACCTTCTTTCCCGCAACCGGAACAGGTCCGAGGTTGGCCGTCGTACATTATAATGGCACGGCAGCCTCCGATACGTAGATAGGAAGGCACGTGTTTCTGCAACTCGCTGCGGACCTGTCGAACACCGTTTAAAACTGTATAGGTCTGAAATTGGACCCATCGTTCGGCAACATGTTCCAGAACGTTGCCATAGGGACGGAGCACCTCGATGACGACGTCTGCAGGTAGTTCGAACGGCAGTTCGAAGATCCTTATCGTCCGTGTGCCGAGACCTGCGTGATCGACGGTAACGGGTCCGACGTTGCCGTCGGAATGACAGAAGCGCAGTCAACGTTTTGCCCCTTGAAGCACCTTGTCGCACGCCGCATCGTTGATCATTTTGACGTAGACGGTACTGCTAACTATGGACAAGTGGATACCAAGTAGATCCGTTGGTGGTATTTTAACTTCATCGCGTATAAATCGTTCTACCTCCAGGGCCTTGGGTCGGGCGAAGTCGGAACAAAAGTTGAAACGTATTGTCTTCTTCCGATAGTTGTGCGCCATGGTGGTCTAGAAGGAAAACGGCACTTACAGCGGCCGAAGTAAACACAAACACACCGTGCGCGCCTCGCCCGCAGCGCTCTGGCGCGTGACCGCCTCGCAGCACTGCCGGCGGCAGACACTATCTGAGCTACCGAAGCACGACTCAGGCCCGGTACTCACAGCTTTACTTCTACCAGTATCTCGTCTCCTACCTTCCAAACTTTGCAGAAGCTCTCCTGCAAAAATCTCATTCTGGAAACATCCCCGAGGCTGTGGCTAAGCCATGTCTCCGCTATATCCTTTCTTTCAGGAGTGCTAGTTCTGCAAGGTTCCCAGGAGAGCTTCTGTAAAGTTTGAAAGGTAGGTGACGAGATACTGGCAGAAGTAAAGCTGTGAGTACCGGGCGTCAGTCGTACTTCGGTAGCTCAGATGGTAGAGCACTTGCCCGCGAAAGGCAAAGGTCCCGAGTTCGAGTCTCGATCGGGCACACAGTTTTAATCTGCCCTGAAGTTTCATATCAGCGCACACTCCGCTGCAGAGTGAAAATCTCATTCTGAGGACTATGGGACTTAACTTCTGAAGTCATCAGTTCCCTAGAACTTAGAGCTACTTAAACCTAACTAACCTAAGGACATCACACACATCCATGCCCGAGGCAGGATTCGAACCTGCGACCGTAGGGGTCGCGAGGTTACAGACCCTAGTGCCTAGAACCGCTCGGCCACCACGGCCGGCCCTCCAAGTACATATGGCAAGAGCAGTCCATTAATGCTTATTTTCTCCTGGGCAGCACGTCAGCTGTTGAAGTCTGGATGCAAATTGGGTGATCTAAACTGACATGCTTAGTCCACTTAATGATGCAGTTACGACTGTCAGGAAACATCAGGTTGTAAAGTTTGTGATGTGTTTGAGGGAAGACTGTTAGACGCAGAGAAAAAGCAACCAACACACAGATGCGTGCACATGTTAAGGTAAGACATATAAAAATATCTGCAGGTGTACCCGTTACACTCTGAATTTCAGAATTAAATTCAGTCGTCAGCTGCACAAATATTTTTATTTCGCTTAAATATTTGTCCAGCCCGCATCTCGTGGTCGTGCGGTAGCGTTCTCGCTTCCCACGCCCGGGTTCCCGGGTTCGATTCCCGGCGGGGTCAGGGATTTTCTCTGCCTCGTGATGGCTGGGTGTTGTGTGCTGTCCTTAGGTTAGTTAGGTTTAAGTAGTTCTAAGTTCTAGGGGACTTATGACCACAGCAGTTGAGTCCCATAGTGCTCAGAGCCATTTGAGCCATTTTGTCCAGCTGAAGATAGAATTTTTTCCAGAATGTTCCATATTAAATTGGCATTTGGGCTGACATGTCGTGGAAATGATGGGAGCTACGAGGATGGGAGTGACGGAATAGGCGGTATCTGATGGAGAAAGCAGTACTGCACAAAAAGCAGCCATAACTCTATAAATTAGCGGCGCTTGACTAGAATCTATACGTACAAATCACAAAGTGTCTCTACATACAGATTAAAGTGTCCCGCTACCTTTCTCTGACAGTATGTGGAAGCTAGTGTCAGAATATACAGTAGGGTTATTGATACGGTTTGCACCTAAAAATAGAATGATACACAAGGATGGTTTGAGAGTGTACGAGAGTTGCGCAGAAAGTAATGGCTCAAAAATGGTTCAAATGGCTCTGAGCACTATGCGACTTAACTGCTGAGGTCATCAGTCGCCTAGAACTTAGAACTAATTAAACCTAACTAACCTAAGGACATCACACACATCCATGTCCGAAGCAGGATTCGAACCTGCGACCATAGCGGTTGCTCGGCTCCAAACTGTAGCGCCTAGACCCGCACGCCCACTCCGGCCGGCAGAAAGTAATGCACCGCATTTTTTTTTTCAGTCGAAAAGGATGCTACAAATCCGAAACGTTACTTATGTATTATTTGAAGTTTGCTGAGTAAGCGTGCCGAGTTTCCGTCACTTCCGACTGATAGCGTAGCTGCAGGACAGTTTCAAATTGGCGTCTGTAGGTGTGTACGTTACAAGCAACATGCAGTCCTTCAATTTTTCACTGCAGGGAGAGAAATTGTGGGGAATATTTAGTCGCTGGGCACGGAGGGTGAATTCATGTGAAGGCGGTTCGGCGGAGCTGCATGATTTGTAGCGGTCGGGGAGACTATTCACGGTTGTTCCACCTGACAGCCCTGACCTCGCCCCCTCGGACTTCCACTTGTTTTCTCCACTTAAGGATGCCATTTGTGGAAGACATTTTGAGGACGATGCAGAGGTGATGCGCACAGTGAAGAACTGGCTCCGCCACCAGGACAAGGATTGGTACCGACAGGGCATAAACGGCCTTGTTTCACACTTGAAAATGGAAATAGAATGGAATGGAAATTACATGGAAAAATAGGGTGTGTAGAAAACACACCGTTTTTCGTGTGTGTAATTCTCATTATGTTCAATAAAGAACTGCTGAAGAAAAAAAATGCGCTGCATTACTTTCTGCGCAGCCCTCGTAGTTTATCATCGTCACACCATACAACCCGTTCGACGGTAGACACTTAGCGTTACCCTTGTGAAGATAGTGCTGGGGGTAAAATAGAAGTACGGCACTTGTTAAATGCTTTAGATTTGGAAGAATCCTAACACCCAAACATATGAAAAAGAGAGCAACGGCGTTGGCAGGCATCTCTAGTACAAATCCATGAAGCCAAATGCGACTGGCGTAGTTGTAAGATATGCCCGTGTTATAACAACGGTAATGGCTCAGCTTTCTTTAATAAATCAATTTTTCTGTGTATTTGTCTATTTTTTTACAACATACAGGTTGGTAACTATTAGTAGCTAATTACATAAGCGCTTTTACAACACGAAGTTCTTGTGCCACCTGATGACGTTTCGCTACGTTCTGGAAGCATCGGTGCAGGTGTTACGGTGTGAAGGAGAGGCAACTTTTCCCCATTACGTCGTTCTGCGAAGGAACGTCCAGACGTCTTCCGAGTAGCAGGCGGAGAGGGGAATGAAAATCGGAAGAAAGCCAGAAAAGTCCTTCGTTATCCGAGCGGTGTTGCGCAGCTCGTATCCTTTTATTGTTTCCGCGACCCACGCCGGGAAGGGCAATTTTCGGCTACTGCCGCCCCCGTATCTGGCCGGCCGACCGGCTCCCCAGCCACTCGCCTGGAACTGTTGGGCTCAACCACGTCTCCTCACGCCAGAGCCGTCATCTCCAAAGCGCACTGGCCAGAGTTATTGGCTTATTGCACTACGGTAAGGCTGCACGTATCCCGCTGAAACCATTTTCGCTGTGACACTGAAAGTGAACCCAGTATCGGTATTGCCACTGTTGAGGTAATACGAGTCATGCGATAGCGCTTTGTACATATACAGTTGACGGTAGTATCACGTACACAAGGTATAAAAGCGCAGTGCGCTGGCGGAGCTGCTGTCTCAGATGATTCATGTGAAAAGATTTACGACGTCATTTATGGCCGCACGACAGGACTTAACAGAGTATGAACGCGGAATGGTAGTTCGAGCTAGACGCATGAGACATTTTATTTCGGAAATCGTAGGAAGTGCAATATTCCGAGATCCATAGTGGCAATAGTGTGCCAACAATACCAACCTAGTAGTGGCCGACGGCCCTGACTTACCTACTGGAAGCAGTGGCATTTACGTAGTCAGTGCTGACAGATAAGCAACACCGCTGGAAACAACCACAGAAATCTTTATGTGACGTACGTCAAACATATCCGCTAGGCCAGTGCGGCAAAATTTGGAATTTATGTGCTATGGCAGCAGACCATGGACGGAAGTGCCTTTGCTGACATCTTGACATCGCCTGCAGCGTCTCTCTTGGCCTCCTGACCATATCGATTGGATTATTGGACGACGGGAAAACCTGGTCTCGTCAGATGAGTATCCATTTCAGTTGGTAACAGCTGATGGCAGGATTCGAGTGTGGCGCAGCGCCCACGAAGCCATGCAGACAGGTTGATAACAAGGCCCTATACAAGTTTTTGTTGGATTAATAATGGTGTGGGCTGTATAGGAGCGGACTTCATCTTATCATTCAACTGAACCGATCATTGACCGTAAATGTTTATGTTCGGCTACTTGGAGAGCATTTGCAGCTATTCATTGACTTCTCAAAACAAAGATGGACTTTTTATGGACGAAAAAGCGCCATGTCGCCGGGCCACAGTAGTTTGCGATTGATTTGAAGAAGATTCTGAACAGTTCGTGCTAATGATTTGGCTACCCAAATCGCCCAACGTGACTCCCATCTGACATTTACCGGACATAATCGAGATATGAGTTCATGAACAAAACCTGCACCGGCATGACTTCTGCATTTATGGGCGCAATAGAAGAAACATGGCTCAGTATTTCTGCAGGGGACTTCCAACGACTTGAGCCCATACCACGTCGGGTTGCTGTACTACGCCGCACAAAATGAGCTCCAATACAATATTTGGAGGTATCTCATGACCTTTGCCGCCTCATTGTACGTTAGGTGCCTGTCTTCCTCCCACCATTTACATAAACCTCCAAAAAACTAGGTGACTTACTACGCGCAACTTAAGTCACACGTTCTTGTTGCAGTCTTCAGGTCAAAGACTGGTTTGTCGCTGCCCTCCATGCTTGTCTATTCTCCACAAGCTTCTTCGTGTTTGCATAGCTACTGCTGCCTATATTCTCATGAACCTGCTTACAGTATTTATCACTTGATATCCCTATGAAATTGCTACCCCCTACACTCCCCCCCCCCCCCCCCCCCAGTTCTATATTGACGATTGCTTTATGTCTCAAAATGTGTCCTGTCAACCTATCCCTGCTTTTAGTCTACATCTGCATCTGTACTCCGCAAATTACCTTGTGGTGAACCACTGCCACTTCCTCTTCCAGTCGCAAATAGTTTTCAGGATGAACAATTGGCGGTAAATCTCCGTGTAGGTTCGAATCTCTCTAGTTTTATCTTCAAGCTTTTTTCGTAAGGTATACACGGGAGGAAACAATATTATTGTTGACTCTTCTAGCAACGTACGCTCTTGGAACTTCGACACGAAACTACACCATGGTGCAGACTGTCTCTCTTGCGGCGTCTGCCACTGTAGTTGGTCAATCATCTCTGTGGCGCACTTTCGTACTTACTAAATGAACCTGTAACGAAACGTGCCGTTATTCTTTGGATCTACCCTAATTAATCTATCAGTCCTATGTGATACGGATATCATAATGACGAGGAGTATTTAAGTATTGGTTCAGTGAATGTGAGCTACTGCCTCTATTGATGGACTACATTTACACCTAGATCTACATCTAAATGATTAATTTTTAATTCACCACTGGCAGAGGTCGTTCGAATCACCTTCAGACTATTTCCCTATCTTTCCACTCTCTAACAGCACTTAGGAAAAATTTGTACTTAAATCTTTCTGTACGAATCTGATTTCTCTTATTTTATTATGATGACCACTTCTCCCTATGTAGGTCGGCGACAGTAAAATATTTTCACATTCAGAGGAGAAAGTTGTTGATTGAAATTTAGTTAAACGGTCCGCCGCAACGAAAAACGCTTGTGTTTTAATGATAACCATTGCAACTCGTTTATTATATCCGTGACACAGTCTTCCCTATTTAGCGATAATACATAACAAGCTGCCCTTATTCGAACATTTTTCACGTTCTCTATCAGTCCTATCTGGTAGGGATCCCATACAGCACAGCAATAGTCTAGCAGAGGACGAACAAGCTTAGTGTAGGAATTCTCTTTAGTAGACCTGTTGCATCTCCTAAGCGCTCTGCCAATGAAACATAATCATCGGTTTGCCTTCGCCACAACATTATCTATATGGTCGTTCTAGCTTAAGTAGTTCGTAATTGCAATTGTTAGGTATGTAGTCGAACTGACAGCCTTTACATTTGTGTGGTTTCTCATGTAACCGAGATTTAAGGTATTTCTTTTTGTACTCATGCGGATGACATTGCACTTTCCTTTATTCAGAGACAATTGCCACTTTTCGTGCCATACAGATGCCTTGTGTAAGTCGCTTTGCAATTGGTTCTTGTCCTCTGATGACTTTACTGGGAGGTAAATGACAGCATCATCTGCAAATAATCTAAGAGGGTTGCTCAGATTGTCACGTAAGTCCTTTATTTAGGGTGGTCAGATTCAGTCTGAAAAAGCGTGTAAGGGTGTTGCACGGGAGGTTGTCCTGTGAAATAAAAAATTCGATTTGTTGCGCCATTTCCGAGTTATTTGTGATTGAAGTTAGCCAATTAAGTCGTTACGCGCGCAAATTCAATCACTTGAACGCTCTAAAATGCGGTAATGCACCGACATCTGGGGGATCGTGAGCTACAACTTGTTCGACTGCTTGTTACCAGTTAAAATGTGACTGTTTTTTTTTAGGGGGGGTGGGGGAGGGGGAGTCTGGTGACGCTGCCACTGTCAGGCTACGTTAATTTGCGTGATCGACGACCTGACTGCCCAACTTCAATGGTAATGAACTAGAAAACGGCACATCTTACCGAAATTTTTCTTCACAATTGTTTCCCAGCACAACATATCCTGCAGCAACCTTACAAGCTTTTCAGGTGTTTGTGATCACTCTGTACAGATCAGGAACGGCAGAGGGCGTATATCACTTCTTTGGGGAACGCCAAATATCACTTCTACTTTTCTCGATGATTTTCCACCCATTACTACTTACTTAGATGTTTATGACAGGAAATCAGGCTCCAGTCGCACAACTGAAGCGATAATTCATTGTCATGCGATTTGATTTGAAGTCGCTGATGAGGAAGGCGTCAAATTCTTCTGGAAATCTAGAAGTAAGGAACAGTTTGAGATTTCTTGTCGATAGCATTGTTTCGTGCGAATAAAGATCTAGTTGTGTTTCACTAGAAAGATTTTTCCTGAATCTGTACTCATTATGTGTCAGTAAGCCGTTATCTTCAGGTTAATTCATAATATTCGAACACAGTACATGTTCTGCAAGCCTATTGCATTTCATGAGGATTTTTCCAACGAATATCAGTCTCGTATAAGCCTTACTTGCGATTAATTTTGTGTGGTCGGTCCACTTCACATCGCCCCGTACGCATACCCCTAGAGATTTCATGAAAGTAACTGCCCCTAGAGATTCTTCAGCGATTGTGTAACCGTGCAGTACAGGGTCTTTCTGTCTGTACACTTGCAGTGTGTTACATTTGTTGTTAAGGTTCACTCACTACTTCCTGCATCCATAGTCAATCCTCTGCAGGTCTTCCTGCTTTTCGCTACAGTTTCCTAACGTCGCAACTTTTCTGTATCCAACAGCTCATCCGCGAAAAGCCTGAAGGAACTTCCGATTGCATCTTCTGGGTTATTTGTACATATAGTGAAAAGAAGCTGCCGCACCACGAAGTTACTTTTACGTCTGAAGACTTCCCTCCGTTCAAAATGACATGGTGCGTTCTGTTTGCCACGAACTCTTCGATTTAGCCACACAGTTGGTACGGTATTCCATTCGCTCGAATCTTGTTCATAAGGCAGCAGTACGAAACTATATCGAATGCTTTCCGACGTCTACTTGGGCCTGTGTATCTGCTGCTTTCTGTTTGTAGTGGACGAACACAGCGAGCTGGGTTTCACACAACCGTTTTTGTTTTTTTTTTTCGGAATCCATGTCGGTTCCTACAGTGGACGGTTTCGTCCTCCAGACATACTATAATGCGCGAGCATAAAACATATTCCAAAATTCTACAAATGACCGACGTAGGAGATGTAGGTCTACAATATCGTCGTCTGTTCGACGACGCTTCTTGAAACCGGAATCAACCGTGCTTTCTTCCAGTCATCCTGAACACTTCGCTCCTCCTATAAGAGGACAAGTACTATAGCATACTCTATGTAAAATCGTCCTGGTAGCCCGTCAGGTCCAGTCTGTTGAGTCATTTCAGTTGCTTTTCTATCCCGTGGTCATTTATATCGATATCGGCTGTTTTGTCGTTGGTGCAACAATTTAAATGAGACATTACACCGCGATATTTCTCTGTGAAACAGTTTTGGAAAAAGATGTTTAGTATCCCGGCCTTCTCTTTCTCGCCCACGTTTCAGTGTCATTATGGCCACAGAGTGTACGGACAGGTGAGTTCGATCTTTTTTACTGATTTGATGTAAAACTTCTTAGGATTATGTGTCAAGTCGGTAATCAGTTTGTGCCATAAATTTCTTTTCTCCCCAATTTATTCATTACCTTCACATTAGTTACTCAGTCTACCCATCTAATACTTAGCATCCTCTGCAGCAGCACATTTCAAATGCTTCTGTTCTCTTCTTGTCTGAGCTGCTTATTGTCCACGTTTCACTTTCGTATAAGGCTACACTCCAGAACAATGTCTTCAGAAAAGACTTCCTAAAATTTAAATTTGTATCTGACGTTAGCAAATTTCTCTTTTTCAGAAACGCTTTTCTTCACATTGACATTCTGTATTTTATATCCTCTCTACTTCGGCTGTCATAAATTATTTCACTGTCCAAATAGCAAAACTCGTCTACTAGATTTGGTGCTTCCTTTCCTAACGTAATTCCCTCAGCATCGCCTGATTTATTTCGAATGCATTTCATGCCCTTGGTTTATACCAAGGAACTGTTATGTATGTGCCAGTCGGCTGCATGGAATCATCGAAATGAGGTACCGTATTTGGACGCGCCCAGGACGACACGGTGAATGAAATTTCCTAATTCGTTGGTGTACCAATGCAGACTTTCCAACATGTCTATAAAGAATGATCCACCACTCGGGGCCTTGTAACACAGCGCGAGAACAGTGCTTGTAAAAAGATACTAATAGACAATTACCGGGAGAAGACTGTGTACGCAGTGTCAATACAATCGCTTTCAAATCCGTCGGAAACTGTCGTCATCAGTAAATACAAGTCTACCTCCATCAGTTTCCGAACGACCATTGGGAAGGTAAGCGCATGCAGTCAAAATCCTAAATCGGAAATCCACTATTGGCCTCGGCGGCCCATAAGCTGCACATATTCGATGGGCAAATCGACACAGTACGTGGAAAGCAGCTGACTGGGTGCTTGCATTCTGGGTGTAATTCTGACATGAGATGTTTCTGCGAGGAATGGCTATAAAATAACGGGACTCATCCTCTCACACAGTAAGTACGTTGGCCGTCGAAGATGAACGACCAATAGCCGTCAAGTATGAAGACCTCTCAGTCGAATGCGGCACCTCTGGTATCTGTAGATAAATCACTGTGGCCGTGGCCTTCGTTTGTGCAAGAACCGTTATTCTGTTTTGCCGGAAAAATTATAAGTGTAATAATAGATCGACGAATTGTCCTGAAGTTCCACATTGAACTTGAAAAACCTGCTACGAAGATCTATGCTTTACTACAATAAGTGTATGGCGAGATTGTTTACCACCTACCCGAGTTTTTGAGTAGTAGAAGAATTTCCAAGATGGCACAGAAGAAGTTGAAAATAAATCACGCATGTAAGCTCTTCAAGATCAAAAACGATGAAAATATCGAGAAAATAGGCAATATGTTTCGATGTGGCCGCCGGCTGAGTATTCGAAATTTAACATGAGAAAAGTGTGCCGAAAATTCTCACAATCGAACAAAAGGAAGCTCCTGCAAATGTTCGTACTCATACTTTTAATACCATTGAAAATGACCCTAATTTCTTGGAAAAAGTGATAGCATGTGAAGAATCGTGGTCTTTCACTTCTAATGCAGAAATTAAGCACCAATCCATGCACTGGAAACGCCTAACTTCACCGTGAGAGGAAAAGAGGTCGAATGAGCAAATGAAGTTTCAAAGCGATGATGATTTTTTCCATGGAATTGTGGATCTGGGCTCTTGAAGGCCAAACTATAATCAGCACTACTGCCTTGAGGTTCTTTCTCAAGTCTGTGAGAAAATAATTTAAAAAACCACCCAAACAGTGGAAGAACAAGTAATGGGTTCTATATCAAGACAGCGCACCGGCACATACCTGTGTGTCTGTTAAGAGGTTTCTAGCGAGATATAGCATCTGTTGTTACACCACCCACTTTCTTCGCCTGATCTGCCACCATGTGGCTCTTATCTATTGGCCAAGGTCAAATCTTCGTTAAAAGGAGCAAGATTTCAGTTCGTTGAAGCAGCGAAAAAAAAAAAAAAATCGGCACGCGTCATCAAGGAGCTCACAGAGAAGACTTCCATGAATGGAAAACTCACACGCAGTGTTCTGGGGATAGATGACGGGGGTATGAAGAGCGTGATAATATCTAAATACGTATATTTTTGAAATAAAATATTTTACAGCAGTAGCCAGTTATTTTATAGCCAGACGACTTATATTCTTTTGGGGACGTTTCTCGTGCCACTGCCTGGGCCCACCCAGCCAGGTTACCCTCAGCATGAATCAGGGTGTTTATTTCAATATTCTCGATTAATAACCGTATCCTTTTCTTGCAAATTTTCATGATGAGTAAGCTGTGTCACTCTGGTCTACCAAGATGCAAACAGCCTTGTTAACAGGGCTACAAGCATAATTGCTCACAATCTCCTAGGTAATGTCTCGGATTAAATGGGACAGCGTATGAAAGGTAATGATCAACATCTCCGCGATTTGGTATCTCCATAGGATCTAAAAACCAACGAGTGGTATCATTTTCATATTGCTTCCATGAAGAAAATTTTGGACTGTCTTCCTCGCCAAATTGAGGCCAACACCAAGGCTAGATGACGTTAGTACATGGCACTAGTAGTAGTAGTAGTAGTAGTAGTAGTAGTAGTGGTAGTTTCATTTATCCACAGATGACTTTTACAAGGATATTCGGCATGTGATCGTATTACAGTAGTTTAAGAATAACGAAATATCCTATTTCATGGAGATATACATTTACATACTTAAATCTCCATTTTGACAAGAATGGGATAGGAACCATTTCGGGATTTTTCTGAAGTTATTTAGCCAAATCACGAAAACGTAAATCATGATGGAACCTGCAGCTTCCTGATTACAAAGCCAGTCGGTTTAAAATAGCGCTGCTTCATTCATTTTATCCCTAGTGTACAATACTGTTGTGTTCAGAGGTTATTTAATCACGTAAAAGGCTAGTGCTATACTGTTCATTCATTTCTCGCTTCCAGCCAGTGTGCACACAACATAAACCACACACACTGTACACACAATATTCCACTATACACTCCATCTGCTGACATCAGGACCCTAGCGACAACGTTTCATTTCTATTTGCTAGTCTGAAAAACTGAGTCAGCACCCCTCTAAAAACATTGAAATCTTGAGTTCATAAGGAGGATAAGCTTTTAGTATTAAACATTGTATACATTTGAGAGTTTTATTCCTTGTTTCTGGGTTGTATGTTTATTCCTTCTCACCCAAATGGGCTCAAATTATATATTGAAAATCCCCAGTGTTTTGAACGTCTTCAAACTGAAATTCATAACATTTGTTTCCTTTACGTTCCGTCTCACTTTATTGCATAAACTTCCTCGAGGGTTTCATTTGCCTTCTTTGCAAGGAGTTCTCTTCATTGTTCAGTGACTATAATATTGCTGTCATCAGCAAAGATAATTCCCTCCCCCCCAAGACTAATACTACTGGAAAAGTCACTGGTGTGTATGGAGAACGGTATTATTCCTAATATGATAGCCTGAGGAATTCCTATATTAATGTATTTTTCTTGCGATATATGTTTCACAAAAAGCTTAACATTATTCAAGGGTTGTGTTTTCTTTACTCTTGCTACACTATCTGTTAGGTTTGAATGGAATCCAGGTCTCACATTCCAAATGATTCTGGTTTATTTGATGGAATCTTGTGGTTAAGAGTATCAAAAGCCATAGAAAGATCTAAGAATTGGCCTTTGATACACCCGACCTTGTCAGGACCATTAAGTAGCTCTTTTTTTAAAAAAGTTCTATAATGGCTGATTCTGTATTTCTACCACTTTATAACCCTACGTTTATTCATATAGAAGGTTGCATTTATCAAAGTAATTCATTAATCCGTCTTTCATAATTTGTTGTACTATTTCATTCTTGAGAATGATGACAGCAGAGAAATGGGCTGGCATCCGCACTTTTCTTTAGCAGAAGAACAATTCCTGCCTGCTTTCAATGCTCTGGAACTTTACTTGATGTGAATGAGTCGTTTATTATATTTAAGAGAGACTGTATATTCTGAAACATATTTGTACTTCATCCACGTATTCTAACATTTTAGGTTTTAAATTTTTTACACTTTTACTGACATGCTCTGTGACTGGTAGCAACATAATTGTACTTAGTTCGTAAATATCTACAGGGGTTAAATTTGTCTTTGTGAATGTTTCTTGTAATTTCTCTACAATACTTGCAAAAACGCTTATTCACATAAATTGCTACGCGATATGAATCATTTCCTACTTCGTCCCCTCTCCCTTACTTGTACATTATACGCTTTTCTTTGTCTCTCCCTGTTTTGCTTAATGGCATCCCAAGCTGCTTTAATTTATTTTCCTCTGCAATGTATATTATTTTATAGGCAAATGACATTTTGTTGAATCTGCACCTTCCCATAATTTATTTTTGTAACTGTGATAGAAATTTAAGAACTCTGGCTCATTATGACGCTTTTACATGACGCGGAGGTCCTAAGGAGTTTGGGAAGATTTTCTAAAACCTGTTGTTATCCATTTTTTTATATATTGTTTCTGATATGCTTAATTTTGGAAATGTTTTCGAAATTTCAGTTTAAATAACTTTGAAAATTTAGTGAATTTCGCATTTATATTTGTATCTCTATACACTTGCTCCCAACTTTGGGTTACTAGTTCTCTTGCAAAAGTTTGTATTATGAATTCTGATAAACTTCATTTTAGGGCTGATATTTAGGAATTTTTTGATACATGATTTTACTATTATTGTTGTTAGAAACAGACTGAGAGTCCAAGACCTTTTATAGCTACAGAAAACTTTTCCCTCTCCATATTTGTGACATATGGTAGCTCACTGATACAGCTATTGTAGCTACCCATGTTGCACTTCTCAACAACTGGGAATGCTAAAACTGAAAATATCGTAAGAGTGTGCCGCTAGTTTCGTTTGTGATATTTGTGCTTATGTCTCCACACAAAATTATATCGACTTTTGTAACTGAGACTTTATCTAAAACTTCTGGTAATTCATTCAAAAAAGTGTTCACAATACGAACGAATAATAGTTACAAACGCAAAATGATTAATTTCTTCTTTATATCAAGTCATATTAGTTCAGTGGCAGACATTCCGAAGGCTTCTCTTCACTTACTGCACTAAGATCATATCTTGATTTAAACTGTTATCCGTTAGTATTATAAATGATCCTCCACCCTTCGAAGTAGTCCTATAATAAGAGTCTGCCCTCTCATACTACGATAACCGATAACATTTCATGTTGGGTTACTACGTTTCGATATCAAAGCACTGTGACATAAACTACTGTGCAGTTCAAATACTGTAACTCAAAATTCTTATTGCTGTATATCATTTTTTTATTGTTTGTTTGTTTTATGACTGGTTTTTAAGTCTGTGTAAGTCCCATTTTAGTTTTTACATTAGTTCAATTTTCTCTACATACCACTTGTGTTCCAAAATCTGTCTTCTTGCTGCTTACTGCAGCCTCTTCTGGGGCTGATAACTATACCCTTGAAGCAGAGGAAACTGTTGTCTGGTTTTATCCTAAAATAGACCTACCTTTCTTGTCCATGCAACAGGTATCTTACCATGCAGGGCCTGAGACCCACACCCTAAATGTTCATGAGTCATCTGAACCAATCTTCCCTTCCTAGTCCCATTTAAGTGCAGGCAATAGCTGGTGAAACCCCATTTATCGACTGTCTCAACTGATGTCAGAGCAACATACACAAAGACAGTTGCCATCAGTGCCATTTCTAACGTCACATTAATCTTCCCCACAGTTCAAATTGACTCCACCCCGCACCCCCACCCCCCATCCCCAACCCACTATAACTATATGGTCTTCTTTTGAAAAACTCGAAGTTCTCTAACGTTTGTCTTGGCCTTACATTTAGTTCGAAAAAGGGGGTGGCATGGCACAATCCCCTATCTTTCCTGAAACTGAGTGCCTGCACCGCCTGGTGGCCACTACCTACCCGCAGCACTTTCGTCTTCGTAACATCTTACACATTTTTAGGCTTCTTGGTCCTGGTTGTAGTGTGATGTCTAGGTCCTGCTTCTAGTTCCACTTTATAAGTCTCTCCGTTTTTTGTAGCACTGGTTGATCCTTGTAATTGTGTTTATAATGAAACAATCAGATTGCATTCTCTTTCACCCTGTCTACCTACCAATTGCCAGTTCCCAACCATACTCCTCACCTCTGTTACCCTTGATTCTGAGCAATTCCTTCCTTGATTCCTCAAACTTCCTGCTTCTCAATGAAAACATTCTTGCTGCATACTCTACGGTTTTTGCACAGAGCTTCTTCTCTTCCCCCCCCCCCTCCTCTCTTTCTCTCCTCCCCCTCCCCTCCCACGAAAATATCTCACTTAAGACTGGATACAAATCACTGTTCACGCCCTGTAAGAATTTCCACATTTCTCACTCATGCACAAAATAATAATAATAATAAACAATAAAAATAAAAATAACTCGAAAAACTGTACTAAGATTGTCAAGGCCGCAGTAATATGTGAACAAAAACAATATTAACATGCAGTGTATTGTTACTGCTGCTTTTTGTTTTACTGTTTTAAGTACATGGTGATGAATTAGTAGGCAACTTTTTTAGAGTATTTACATTACCAAAGCTGTTCGGTTAAGCTTTTATTAAACATTTATTACTCAGAAAATTTAGGCCCACGTCTCGTCTGTCCAACTAGTGACTAAAACGAAAAGTTTCCGGAAATACAATTTACAAACGTTCAGTTGCACCTTACATGGTGATGGAAGACATTACTGAAACACTGTTGCCTTGTTTATATTAAATTTACATCCTAAAGAAAACTTAAATAGAATTTTCGATGTTTATAACACGCAAAACGTTGTCTACATCGCGGCTATTGGGATTTCAAACACAGTAACGCAAAAATTTATATTCCCTATACTTTCTACAATAGTGGCGAACAGAAAAGCACCCAACATGCTAACTATCTTAGATCATAAGGTGTAACTTTCAGAGTTTAAGAGAAGATGGTACTAAGTACTTGTACTAACAGCGACAAAGGAATATGAGCACATAAACAAATCTATAGACGAAGCCGCGAAAGAAGCCCTTGGAGAACACGAGAAGAAGATGAAACCAGTTTGGTGGGATGCAGAGATGATCGAAAGGAAAATAGAAGCTTATTTGACGTTCTTGAAAATGAATGACAGTAAAATAGTAGGGAGAGATATAGGACGCTAAACTGAGAAGTAACAAGAGAAGTATTAAAAAGGAAAACCAAGGCGTGGGTAGAAAGTTGTGAAAATGGAGAGAGGATGATGGGTGGAGCTCGTAGTGCTGAGGCATGGAGAACAATCAGTTCAATGCGAATTTCAACTAGTGCCAAGTTACATCATGATAATATTAGTCATGCTCATTGGACAATGTATTTTAAGGATTTCTTCCAGAAAAATCGGTCTGAATTATCACGCAGTTGAGAGATGAGGATGCAATAAGAAGAGTTGTGGAATTTTTATATAAACTTCGGCAGGCTGTGAGGAACTGTAGGATGAAAAAGGCACCAGGATATGCATCAAGTTGGTCCTTGGAAACTGTAGGGGTGCTAAGGAGGCTACTTGAAAGAGTCTTATTTGAGAAGATGTTCCATCGGAATAGGAAACATGTTACATAAGAACGGTGCGTAAGATATGGCCACGTAATGAACCAAATGATTATAGAGGATTGGCAGTGCTCCCTTTCCCTGTTAGAGTACTCTAAAGTAATGAAATATCTGGTAGAGAGAGAAACAACTCACAAGCGGCAAGAAATGCAATCAGGATTCAGAGCTGTTATGGACTAGATCTATCTGTGCACCTCACTAAGCAGCCGTCTTGAACTGTTCAGTGTGACGTCCCCTGAAAGTGACTGAGATTCTCTCTGGTGTGCTTCAATGTTCTGTGAATCGCGTAAATCAGTAGTAAGGAATATTGATTATTTATGTCACACATATGTGGAAGATGAAGTATGTCAAAGTGGGCAGATCTCCAAATGAGCTCTGTGTGAAGAGGATATGTGTTACACTCTGAGACGGACGTGGAGAATAGTGGCTGGCTGCTAGCTGTGTTCGCTGATTTGAATATACGATAAGAATAGACCGATCGAACCTGTGTGAACTAAACGAGCGAGAGAAGTTCGTTTCCGTTGACACAGAGCACCATGACTGAGGTTGACGACGATATGACGTCACAGTGGTGCATTTTAGCCTCAATTAAAACTAAGAAATGTTTGAAATACTTGTAATCCCCAGCTACTCACACCGCGAGGGCTGGCGCAGTTACACGTCCGATACACTAATGGTGTTAAAATCCCTGTTGAACCATCTGAATTTAGGTGTTCTACAGTTTCCCTAAATCTACTATGACAAATGTTGCTGTGGTTCCTCTGATAAATCATGACCCATTACCCATACAACATGTGGCCGTAAGTTTGAAGTTTCAGCAAAGTTATAATCTGGACTTCATACAAAACTGAAACTTTACTGCGGTATTTGATCCGTCCTTACATACTACGAATAACCGGCTGACATTAATTGCACATTTTAAAATTTTATTGTAATCCTGTCTCTGTTACTGTAATGTTTTACTGCGAGTAAATCCGTTAATCTCATGCCATTCCTCCCACTCTTCCTCCCTGCGGTCTCTCCCCTACCCAAAAAAGTTGTCCCATTCCTTCCCCTCCTACTACTATTTCCACCCCTGCTTCTCCCCCCTCTTTCCCTCCTCTTCCTTCGCTCCACTAGTTACCTGTTTGTACGAAAGTCTACAGTTGTTTCACGCTTGGAACGGAAATTCCGACAGGCGTTGGAAACTGTGTCAAACAAGACTCATTGGACCACATGACTCTTCCATTGCTCCATGCACCAGGTTTTATTGCTTCAGCACCAAATTTTCCTGTTATGGGAATTTGCATCACTATTTATTTATTTATTTTTTAAGCATATGGCATAGTACACCACATGAAGTAATTACGTATAAGTAGTAAAAAATAGTAATAGTAATACAATAGTAGTAATAATAACATAAAAGTTGTAACTAGTCTAACAACGCACATAAGACATGCAGGTCTTACAGAAACAAAAAACAAAATAGATACACAAATACGTGAAATACATATAACCATAAAACATATGGGAACACAACTGTAGACATACGTATGTTGCTGATATGTTATACTGCATTTTCGGTAGCGCGCAAGAGCTCGAAGCGGTTCCCTGTGAAGGCTGTCAATGGGCAATCTTTACGGTTTGCCTAGCGGTACCACAATCGCACATGGGTGAAGTTATTTTTCAAGCTATTTTTTCCCCACATCCACAGCGAGTCAGCGCATCTTGCACGGTTTGTTCATATTCTATTTAGAGAAACCCAGATTTTTCGAGGATTGTCGAGTGTAGGTAGAGTGGTGGCGAGGCAAGGCATGTTATTATCGGCAGGGGGTGGATGTTTGTGGCTTCCTCTCTCCAACGATGACTTAGGCTGAAGTAATTTCAATCCAAAATTGCTGCACTCTTCGGGTGTGGATGTCTAGAGCGCAATCTCTATGTCTTGATGGATTTGTAGAACAGCATTGTTCTCAATCTTAATAGTTGTCTAATGAGTGACTTCTCTCACAGCAGATAGGGAGGAGCTAAATTCCTTAGAACGGGTAGACAGTAGGTCGGATTGCCTTTACTATGCCCCTTATAAGGCGTATAGTTCGATATCGTTAGATATCGATGCGTTTAGTGTGACTATTATTGAGCCAAACCGGCGCCCAGTATTCCGCTACGGGACAGAATAGACCTAACGCTAAAGTCGCTGATGAGTGGTTTTTGAGATTCCAGCTCGCACTGCATTTGTATACGTATCGAGCTTCCTTCACTTTGTTTTGGTGATGACAGGATTCGCCAGTGCTTCATTCAGTTGTGCAGTGACTGTTGCACCTGTTGTCCTCTTCGTTTTCATCACAATCCTCTTCAATGACCGTCTGTCACGCTCACTCAACACACACTTCCATCTGTGTTGTGACTTAGCGGATGATGTTTTTCCGCTTCTCCTGTGTGCAGTATAAACCTTCGATACAGAGCCTCTTGAAACACCACTTAGGCTCCCATGGTTACATAAGAACCCACCATAAGACAGCAACTGTTTGCCCACGTTCGAATTCACTTAGCATCGACATAATACACTAACAATTACACAAAACGCTGTTCTGACAGGACGGAAATTTGCAACGATCTTACACATTCTTACTGCCTGTCACCCCCCAAATGTCACAAACCGACATCTCAAGTTTTAACGTGCTGTAGATACCTACAATTTTAGTAACATTAACAAAAATATATTTGTGTCTTAAGTATACAAAATGTCTTACACAGTCCAGTCGCATTAATGTCACCACCGACTACTTGCGATATCAACGAGCAATAACCACTCACGAGCGGCAAGTGTCAGCTCTAGGAGTGGCGGGTATATAAGCGTTTCGGATGGAGGGGGGGCATAGGAAACAGACCAGTTGTTGTCCTAATGCCGAAACGGAGCGATTTATTTGATATCGAAAAGGGGCATGATCTTTTGCTTTTGGGTGAACGGTAGAATCATTTCCAAAACGGCTAAGTCTGTAAACTGTTCTCGAGCGCTGTGGTTAAAGCACTCTGTGCATGGGAAAATGTGCAATGCGAAACCGGATCCGAGGTAGCTAGAGTGATCCACGGACCGTAGATAACAGGGCTGAACGACGCTGCGGAGATGTGTACGGGCGACCGGACGTGCAACTGTTGAGCAACTGATTTCTAGATTAACCACGGGGCTAGCAATAGTCTCTCCTCAACGACCATTCAGTGAACGTAGCTGCTTACGGGCTATCGCAACAGGCGCCTGGCTCATGCACCCATGTGGACTGCGTTGACCGGCGTCGAAGGCTGGAATTTCCACGCCAGTACCACAACTGGACGTCCACTGAGTGGCGACAGGTGGCATTTTCAGATGAATCACGCTTATGCTGTGTCCAACAGATTCTGTTGGCGAGCACGGCGTGAAAGTCTGAAGTCACACTTGGCAACAGTCATCGGAACGGCCCAGTCCAGTGAAGGGAGAGCTATGGTCTGGAGAAATGTTTCCGTGGCATTCCGTGGGTGTCTGGTCATTATGAAACTCACAATGAATCAAATCAAGTACGTATCTATCCTTGCGAACCATGTGCATCTCTATATGGAGTAGGTTTTTCCTTGGCACGATGTCATTTACCAGCTAGACAATGCACCGTGTCAGACAGCTCGCAGTGTACATGCCTGATCTGAAAAGCACCCAAATAAGTTTACCGTACTCCCTGCCCGTCACTCTCTCCGGATTTAAACGCTGTCGAGAACGCGTGGAAGCACCTCGAGCGCGCTGTACGCGCCATGGATCCTCAACCGAGAAACACAGCGCCACACTTGCCACGACACTGGAGTCGGCAGGGCTCCACATCCCATTCAGTACTTTCCAGAACATCAGTGGCTCTCTTCCTGCGCGTCTCGCAACTATCCGCGCTGCAAGAAGTGGTTATACAGGCTTTTGATGGGTGTCGAAATTAATGTAATTGGGCAACGCAGCATAGTAGTAGTAAACTGTTTGTTTAGAATAATGTATATTAGTAACAACTTGTTAACGTATTTGTTTAGGACCTCTCTTCACCTTAGTATTCTAGAAATTACAGTAGCTTCTAAAAATCATAAGTTTGAAGATTTGAGGAGTCCATGTGTCATGCAATTAATTTAAGAACTATGACAGCAAGAGATTCTCACAACCTGGACAACGACGTAATTTACATGGTATAAAATGGAAATGTGTACCCACCATTATCAGAATTTCAGTAATCGCTACGATTTTAAAAACAAGGTCACCCGACAGTGGCAATGTGATTGTGAAATTGAGGGCAACGCTCAGTCGTTTGCACGTATGTTCGGAAAGTCAGTGTTACTGTTTTTTCCTTAGTGGAGGGCCTTTCTGTCTTGCCTTACTCGTCTTTCTGTGGTTTTCAAATTCTACCTGTGGACTCACGAATCGTGACGGTTTTGTTGTTGACAGCTCGTGCAGACCGCCTATGAATGTGCGCCTTTACACTGTCGGTCTGCCAGCAAGCACGTCCACGTAGGCAGTCCCTCACGTAAGCAACTGCAAAGCGTCGTGTTAAACGTACCTTGTAATTTCTACAATCACTTCACATTTTCGAGGCTTAGTTTTCATGCTACTTTCTTTTCCGAACGTTAACATGAAGGATTGCAAATTGATGTAAGTAAAACTATAAACACTTACACGTTTTTTTTCTTTTTTAGTATGGGGGGAGGCGGCACAGAGCATAAACGCCACATGGACGATTACTGCATATTCCACGGACTTCCCATGAATTAGGACTGCACCAAGTTGAAGTAACAGTCCCCACTTCCTAGATCTGTATTCTAAGAGTGAACGTGGAGAACCGACTACACGACGAGCTAGTAAAGACTGTTGCCTTCCATTAAGCAGGGCATGGGACCCATTCTTGAGCATGGTCAACGTACAGGGACAGTCGTCGTGGAACTCCGCTCCCGTCATGGCAACTGAAGATGACTAGGACACTACAAGGTAATGGTTCAGTCATGTTCGTTTTATGAAATGGCATGGTAGCTACTAATATTGTGGTGTTATACACAAACGCACCTGAATATGGACCGCATGTCCGAACACAAATGTGCTGAGCTGTCTGCGTTGTGAACATTGCAGTCGGTTTTTCTTTAGTGTACAGTAATCTGTGTGTACAAAAGGCAAGATCCTGACTGACACTCTCATCGCCCAACCCAAACCGCTAAGGATGGAAACTTAAAAATTGTACAGGATGTTGATCTTATACTGTAGGCATCTTTTAAGAAGGGATCTTTCGTATTTCCACCGTTAGGTGTGAGAAACAGGGGAAGAAATGTTTTACGAAAATAAGTCGTTATCAAGGCAGTTTTGAACCTAGAACAACGAAAATTGGTGTTTCGTTCCTCAGTCAAAAATAAAGAAATACGAGTTTCAGATATTTAACCCGTATGGAGTGAAGTTTGGAGTGAAAGCTTTTTTTCAAAATAAATTAATGTTAAAGAATTATTAAAGCATTTTAAAGATCTACCGAAACTGTATCTCACTTCTCAGTTACAAATAAAAAAATACGTGTGTCAGTGTATTAGGAAATTCAACTCCAAACAGGGTGAAACAAGGGGTTAAATTTTTTGTGAAAATATTTCGTTATGAAAACATTTTTACAGCTAAACATATGAACATTTGAATTTGACTTCTCGATTAGAATTAAAAAATTACACGTTTCAGTGTTTTCGCAAAAGCAACCACTAACGGCGTAAAATAGTGTGTCAAGGTTTATTTTGAAAATAAATCATTGTTAAAGGACTAATAAAGCCGTTTTAAAGTTACAACTATGAGAACTGATAATTCACTTCTCGGTTAGAAATAAAAAATATGCGATTCAGTGTTTCTGGAAGCTCATCTAAGGGAGTGAAATAAAGGATCAAAATTTTTATGAAAATATTACGTTATGGAAGTATTTTTATAGATAAATCCAAGAAAATTTGTATTTGGCTTCTCGGTTAGAAATAAAAAGAAAGGTGTTCAATGTTTTTTTGAAATTCAACCTCTAAGGGGTAACATAAGGGAGAAAAGTTTTTATGGAAAATTTTATTACTAAAGCATTTTTGGAATCATTCGTATTTGACTCCTACAGCCATATGTGTTAGGGACCGGAAGTTGTAATTGAAATATCGCCACAAGAACTCAAAAGGCAGAATTAACCAGCTACCGAAATCGCTCTTTGGTCGTGTTGCTATGATCTTAATCAGCGTGTAAAGGTTGTAAGATATTGCAGTTTGTTAACGAAATAAAAATTCGATTAAAGAGAAACAAAAAAAGTCTACAGACCACAGAGTCTACGCAAGCGGAGCATCGGACGGCAAGCTAGTTTCTGTGTATTCTGACGTTATCTCAGTCTTTTACATAGTAATTCAAACGAATTCTTTGAAGAGTTGCATGTAATAAGTGTTAACGTCACCAACAACTGTTTTATTTAATTCCACAACACGTTTCAAATATTTCAACCCTATCGTCAGGCGGATTTATGTGTATTGGTATGACATGCGTGTGTTGCGTTACGGGTTTGGAGTAACCGGTGGCACTGTCTAGCAGAAAAACAAAACACTATTCCAGATCATGACTCTGTAGGGGTCTTTGACTAAAATCTGATTGTAAATGCGCAAATATAACAGCTAAAACAGGATGTCTTCAGTGGTCACAGGCCTTTTTCCCTATGGTAATATATCACTTATAAACAATCACACTTTGTACACAAAGATCGTGTCTAGAAACTGATAGGTACAAAGAACATATGTAAAAACAAAAACACTGTTTAAAATTTCAATAAACGTGTAGCAATACAAAGCCATTATCTCGGAGTAAGTCTTAAAACAATGTGTAGATCTTTCGTTGAGTTGATATACAGATACGTAGCATTAAATGTTTCAAATGGCACACGAATCCTTTTCTGTCAATTTTATGCAACTTAGGCTTTGTAGTCATGTATGTAATCAGGAGACATGTTGAAAATATTAAGTGTATTAATCATATTGGCAGAAGTAGCAAAATGATACAGAAACAACAAATTTGGCTGGAATTCAGTGATAGAGGATGAAAGGAGTGACAGAAGGAGAGCAAAGTTTCGCTTGTGCCAGAACTATGGGTCTCTTAGACTTAAATGTGTTGTATTTTTAGCTGACTATATGTTGAAGGTCGGCCGCTCGTGGTTTCGCGGTAGCGTTCTCGCTTCCCGGGTTCGATTCCCGGCGGGGTCAGGGATTTTCACCTGCTCCGAGATGACTGAGTGTTGTGTCGTCTTCAGGATCATCATTCATCCCCATTACGGTTGAACGAAGGCAACGGTAAACCACCTCCAATAAGACCTTGCCTATTATGGCGTTGCGGGTCTCCCGCATCGTTCCCCTACGCTCTGCCAAGAAGCATGGGACTTCATTATGTTGAAGTAATACACTGATAAGAAATTAAAGTTATTCGACACATAGACTCTTAATAATATAAAGATACGTGTAATAACAGGCTGACGTGAAGTGCTGTCGGTTTTTCGGTAGATCTATCGACTTGTGTGAGTTAGACAAGTCAAACGTTCATTTAGAAAATATCAAAGAAATATTCAAGTAATTAAATAATTGATGATAAATATGAAGGTCGACCACGCATGTGCATTGAAAAGTGCATAATGGAGGGCGGTGTTAAAAACAGAAGTGATATTGTTGTAAATTTTTCATTTATGTCTTTAGGATGGACTCCGACATTTTTTTTGGTGTTTGTGTATTTGACGTGTTTCCAGGATGCGTAGTTTTTTGCCTTTGGGTTGGATGTGTAGTATCCCGATACTTAGATTGTTAGCATGGTGTTTTGTTCCCTGCAGCCGGCCGGGGTGGCCGAGCGGTTCTAGGTGCTACAGTCTGGAACCGCGCGACAGCTATGGTCGCAGGTTCGTATCCTGCCTCGGGCATGGATGTGTGTGATGTCCTTCGGTTAGTAGGTTTAAGTAGTTCTAAGTTCTAGGGAACTGATTACCTCAGAAGTTAATTCCCATAGTGCTCAGAGCCATTTGAACCATTTTTTTGTTCCCTGCATTTGGGTGGCTACTTCTGATGAGTGATATATTTTGGTTTATAGTTGTGCCAAGTGTTCTTTCAGTCTAATCCCCAGCCATCTACTTGATGCTCAGTTGTTTTATTTTCATGGGAGCTGTTGAACAATTGATGAAGCTCATTGGCATCCTCTAAGGTGCCACTGATTAAAATAATGGAATCATCTACGAATCCACAGCAGTAAATACCATGTTTGAGGATGTGATGGTTGGAATTAAGATTTTTTATCCTACATTGTTCACAATCGTTTCAGCTGACAATGCAAAACGATTTGATCCAATTGCTACGCCATCTGTTTGTTTTTAGAGTTTATTACTAACTCTGATATACACTGACTGTAAAAAAATAGGAACACCAAGAAGGTTGTGCGACGTAAACGTAAGTTGATTGGCGTGATTCTGCATCTGAAAGATGATGTCTATTAAAGCTTCGCGCCAGTCGCATAACGGTGGCGCTGGTAACGCCACTATGACGATGTAAATCAGATTTGCTTCAAATACACGCTTTAACGGTGGTAAATCTTAGTTACCCTTGAGACTGGACGTGGTGAACTGATGATAGCCAAGAATGCATTTAAGGTGGGAAAACGCCATTATCAGCACCTCACTGAATTTGAAGGAGCTCGTGTAACAGGGCTATGAGAACCTAGATTTTCCTTCTGCAGTAATGGAGAAAGACTTGGCAAGAATATGACCACTGTACATGATTGCCGGCAGCGGTGGTCATGAGAATGTGCTTTCGTAAGAAGACAGGGCTCCGGACCGCCACGTGGCACTATCGAGAGGGAAGACATCGTGTTCGGCGTATGGTTCAAATGGCTCTGAGCACTATGGGACTCAACTGCTGAGGTCATCAGTCCCCTACAACTTAGAACTACTTAAACCCAAGTAACCTAAGGACATCACACACATCCACGCCCGAGGAAGGATTCGAACCTGCGACAGTAGCAGTCGCACGGTTCCAGACTGTAGCGCCTAGAATCGCTCGGTCGCTCGGCCACCTCGGCCGCCCGTTCGGTGTATGGCTCTGGCATATCATACTGCATCTGCAGGAACAATTTGAGCAGCAGTTGGCACTACAGTTACACAAGAAACCGTTACAAATCGGTTACTTCAAACACGGCTCCGAGCCAGACGCCCTGTAGCGCGCATTACACTGGCACTAAACCACCGCTATTTTTTAGTCCAGTGGTGTCAAGCGAGAACTGATTGGAGGGCAGGGTGAAGGGCTGTTGTGTTTTCTGATGAAATCTGGTTCGGTTCAATGGTTCAAATTGTTGTGAGCACTGTGGGACTTAACTTCTGAGGTCATCAGTCACCTAGAACTTAGAACTACTTACGCCTAACTAACCTAAGGACATCATACACATCCATGCCCGAGGCAGGATTCGAACCTGCGACCGTAGCTGTCGCGCGGCTCCAGAATGTAACGCCTAGAACCGCTCGGCCACTCCCGCCGGAAAAGCTGGTTCGGCCTCGGTGCCAGTGATGGACGTGTGTTGGTTAGAAATACGCCAGTTGAGGGCCTGATACCAACCTGTCTTCTTGGTAGACACACTGGACCTGTATTTGGAGTTACGGTCTGGGATGCGATTTCATATGACACGAGGATCATCGTATGCTGACTGCAAATTTGTACGTCAGTCTGGTGATTCGACTTGCCGTGATGCCATTCACAAACTGCATTCCAGGGGATGTTTGCCAACAGGATAACACAAACCACTGTTGTAACTCAACATGCAGAGTGTCGACATGTTGTCTTGGCCTGCTCGATCACAAGATCGGTCTCGAATCGAGCACATTTGGGACATCATCGGAAGACAACAACAACTGCAGCATCACCCACAAACAACTTTAACCGTCCCTGTATTAAGTAACCAAGTGCAACAGGCATGCAACTCGATCCCACAAACTGACGTCCGCTACCAGCACAACAAAATGTCTGAACTTTTGCTCGCTTACGTTCAACGTTCTGGCGGTTACACCAGTTATTAATGTACCAGCATTTCACTTTTGCTGTGGCTTATCTCGTGTTAACATTAATCTGTGACCTTGCAATGTTAATCAGTTACATGTGTTACCTAGGCAAATGTATTCCCGAAATTTCATTACTCTACATTAATTATTTTTTTGTGCTGCGTTTTCTTACCAGTCGGTGTAGTTGTGTGAGGGTGTGAATTCTACCTGGTCCATTAGTTCAGTAGCGTGAGTGGAGAGGACTTTTTTGTGTGTTTTTGTAGACTGGTATTAATTATCAGAAGTAAGGGATCTATTAGTACGGAGGAATAAAGGTTTTATGTCACGTGAGGCAAGTGTGGCTCCATCAGGAACTTTTTTGTTTTTGGCATGTTGTGTAAATTCTACTGTATTTCTAAGTGTTCTGTTATTATTGACTGTGAATGTTTACTACATCAGGTGCGCGCCAGGAGCCAGTTGGCTGGAGATTGTGGGCGAAGGAGAGGTCATATAGCATAAATGCGTCGCCGAGCATCATCAGGAACGCATGACGATGGCAAGAAGTCTGCTTGCCGAAATATCGCGCCTCTTGGGCGACGCCACCCGGTTGAAATGCGAGAAGCATTCGAAATTCTCCTATGCCGCGGAAACCTAAAATCCAACACGACACACATTAACCACTACCACGCCCACCTCCCACTTTTTGACCCGCACTTAGTAAGCAGCTTGTGGGTGTCTGCGCGAGACGATACACGGAAAAGGCCGGTGCGGAGAGAACGCGAGCCCCGCCGGCCGTAGAGTGCGCCAGGTGCCGTGTCGCTGCGCGTCCCAAGGGCAATTAGGGGCCGCTAGCATGAGCGCAGGCCGTGTTTTCTGCCGCAAATGCCGCCGGGATTTCAGGTACGGACCAGGCCACGAGCTGCGTGTTCTCCGTAATTTTGCGGTTCTCTCCCTAAAATATTCAGCTAGTGGCATTTCCCAGCTGGATTTTCCTCTGCCACAACTGTAGAGCCTGCTGCACCCAGTTGTAATATTTTCACGGAGTACTCTTAGTAGGGAAGGACTTCTGCATTTACATTTCCAGGTTCCTAAACATTGTTGTATTTCAGACTGAGAATTTCTGACGTTTAAAGGAACGAGGATAGAATCAGCAGTTCATATTCACTATACGAGTACTGAGACTTTCTCGCGCCACCATTCGACCAAGAAAAAAATTTAGCCTAAATAACAGTGCGCTGTGACCCTCATTCATGTCTCCTGCATTATTTGAAAACTATGCGAACTGATTGAATTGGTTTTTCAGCACATAAAAAATGCACGTACGTCATCCTGAAAACAGCTTTTTCACCCCATCAAAAACTACCAAGCTATACACTAGTAGGCAATGGGATTCTGTCGTAGAGTCACTACTCAACCAGCTTCCGAATATGACAAGCACTGCATTGCACACGTAGATGTTAGTAGTATCTCCCAAAACAACGACTAATTTAGAGGAAAATAGCCTGTTGTTTCAGTCACCTTTCCATTTTGTAGAACGACGTCTAATTTTTGGCGTTGACCGGTAATCCTTTCTCCGTGGTGATTAATATCGAATTTTCTCGTTTGTTAGGTTCGTCTTTATATGGCAGACGACGTCTTCGGACTTTTACCTCCAGCCCATTACTGCGAAGGGTACCCATGTGAGGGAAGGGTGTATCTTCTTCAAAAACTTCTTTATATCTATGTAACAGATCCAATTAAAAAGCACAGTTATGCTGTAATTCATTCACTTTATTTCTGAGTGCAGTTTTTTTCAGTGAACCATAAATCTATTCAGTTCAAAGCGACTTTTACATTAGGGCACCCCAACAATTTCTGTAACTTATCAGTGCTGTAACTCTTGAGGGTCTTGGCAGATTATGTTACAGTATTCTTAAGAAAAGGGGGTGGGCGGCGGGGTGGGGGGTTGGGGGGGGGGGATCACAACTAACTACACCCAGAATATCGTGACCGGCAGATGCGCCGATGGCAGGGCATGTGTGGGGAGAGCGGTAGTAGTGGGCATTATGGGCAGGCACTGTAGCGGAAATGCCGAGTGCTGGAGGGGCAGTAACATTCTAAACTGAATCCTCTGCTCACATTTCCTGTAAATAGTAAGTGGACCCCTCCACCCCCACTCTTGCATAGTGACCATTCAAAAAGAAATCACCTCTCCTTTGGTTAGTATCTAAAAAAAAAAATTCGACAAAAATGCAGCGATTTATTTTCACTTGGATTGTTAACCATTCGTAACTTTCAGAGAAGCGTCATCAGTGGCGAATTTTGAATAACTTTATGTGTTTGCCATGTTAAAATCTGGTTCTTTAGGCAAAACACAGCAGAGTTTACACAGTCTCACCTCACTAACATGTTGAGCAGGGGTAGATGCAAAATAATTCTGAAAATGTGCTTTATTAAGTTTATTAAATGAGGAACTGGGGAAAAGTAAGGTTAGTAGCATACGAAAAAACATATGCTTGGCACAAAATGAAGGTAACGTCCTCACTTGTGTTGTTCCAAAACCCATAGCATTTCTCATTTCACCAGCTATCGATGGCCCTTAAAAATTGCATTCGTTCATCGAAAAAGTCTGTAGTTAGTGGAATAACACTACAGATAATGGAGTTTTGCACAATAACCATATGAAAAAATATTCTCCTCTTTGTGAGCTGTCATTTGCCACAATCTCATTTTGATTCATCTAACCGTTAATGAAATATGAGGAATGTTGTGGATATTTCACTCTGGCAATACCGCTGGTGCACCGCAATCACAAATGAGTGTGCTACATCAGGCCAATTTTCTCGAGATTGTTGATGGATAGAGACCTGCACCCAAGCCTAAAGGAAAATTCAATATGTTAGCTAAATTTTATACATTGCCACCTGTTATGTGATATGCACCAAACACAAAATCATAGGGACCTATATTTTTCATTGCAAACGTTTTCGCAATTTCGCTCGGTTTCTTACTTCCGCGTAGATATCACAATAACAATAATCACTAAGGAAATGATGGGCACGTCATTATGAGCCTCACACATAAAGCTATAAGTAAAGAAAAAATGAGTTTTTTTATCCAATAGTTTCTGTAAATTATTATGAGAAAGATTTCAGGGCGTGCGCCTTCATTTTATCGTAACAGCGCGTCGCTGACTGGCCGATAACGGGCAATATCGGCCAACCTTTCGTACAAACGAATGAACTCGCCCAACGCTTTGGACGAAAATTGGTCACTGCGCATTGGCCACCGTATCCTGCGCGAGCTGTACTCACATACCAGATAGTAGTCCACCTCACTCCTCTGCAAGAAAGTTTTCTGTCGTGCAGCGTACACTATTTGAAACTGCCTACCTAATACCGAGGCACCCAGCGTAAGAGTGGTGTCAACGCAAGAAGGCAGGTGATGGGGCGATGCATAATAACACTGACAGTGAGCTCCACGATGCACAGCCAATTGCGTCGCTCTGCCACCCCTGTAATCAGGGTGTGCTTCGGATCCCACTTAACACATTTTCATATACTTACGTGGATATGGTGTCTGTTCTTTCGGACATGTCCAAAAGAACAGACACCATTGATGACCTACAGCCGTCTAGAACGAAATTAGAATTATATTAATACCTTCAGCCGCTAACAGGCGTTGATGTATATCAACGAGGACAGGTGAAAATGTGTGCCCCGACCGGGAATCCAACCCGGGATCTCCTGCTTACGTGGCAGACGCTCTATCCATCTGAGCCACCGAGGGCACAGAAGGCAGCGCGCCTGTATAGGGTATCTCGCGCACGCCTCCCGCGAGACCCACATTCTCACCTGGTATGTCCACACACTACATTCGTAGTGTCCCACCCCAACACACTCATTACTCGTGGAAGACATTCTTAGCAAGTCCCGTAAGAGTTCGGGGAATGTGTGTGCATCCGCACAGAAGAAGAAGGTCATGGCCGGTATTGCCCTCTTCTTCTGTGCGGAACTTGGTAAGAATGTCTTCCACGTAAGCAGGAGATCCCGGGTTCGATTCCAGGTCGGGGCACACATTTTCACCTGTCCCCGTTGATATATATCAACGCCCTTTAGCAGCTGAAGGTATTAATATAATTCTAATAACACATTTTCATGTCAGTACAGGGAAGTTGAAAGTATTTTGCCGCACTGTGGGTAATGCAACACTAACACAGTAAACATCACCGTCAGAAATGACTGTGTGGTTTGCCGAGCATATAAATTTTTCGAAGGACAGTCAGAAGCAAAAATAGTGATCCAATAAGGTGCTTTCCCAAATAGTTAGTTAACTGGTCATTTAAAAGTTCTATTGATAATCTGAGTGATCTTTTAAGCGAAATGATTTGGAACAAGTCACTTTATGCTACATGTATCCATGATTAGTTTGAACATTAACGACCATATTATTTTTCAGTCTTTCTCATGCAGCTACACTTAAAACCAACCTTTTAGCAGGCTACCAGTTATTAAATAAAAACTCATTTATAGACTAAAAGGAATTCCCCGAAAGAAAAGACTTTAGGTTAAATCTAAGACTTGCTTTGCTACGTGTCAAACATTTTGTGTTATTGAGCAAATGACCAAACATTTTTGTCGATCCATATTGAACTACTGCCTGAGTCACTGGCAGTTTTAATAATCTGTAATAAATGGTATATTCCTTCTAGTGTTGTAAGTATGATCATTATTCTTCTGAAATTTCAACGAATTTCATATGTACTGTGAAGCCACAGTTAAGTTGCCTAAGAGGCACAAGCAAGATGACTGCGGCTCAACACCATATAGTGTTCTTACTGTCTGCTTTTGCCCAATCAACCCTTTGTTTCTAAGTGATGAGGTGCACTGGGAAATCATTACCGAAGATATTATCGAGTTTAAATATGCAAAATATGTCTGAAAGCAGATTAATTTGTTTCCAAGACTGTCAGTTATACAAAGAGCAAAAATAGTTTAACTTAATTTGTTTGAGTAGCTCAGAATATGCTTCTTCCAGTTCAACTTCTCATTAGTGTATAAACCGAAAAATGTGGAGCATTCCACTCTGTTTCCTGACCCCTATTCACATTCTACATCAGTTGGTACTACGACGCTTTCAGTTTCCAAGTGGAAAACCTCTAGAGCTTGTCACGTGGAACAGAGAAATACGTCTCAGTATGATATTTCTCTCTCTGCGTAGAGTGCTTCATGAACCAGCCGTCCCACTTGCACGCCACTCTGTTCGAAGCTGTGCAGTGAGTGAGTCTCGAAATGAGAGCAATGTACAAAGCACTGCACAGCCCCGGACTGTATATGGTCCTAGTATGAAGGGCAAAAAATAAGAGTGTAGATATAGATAGCACAAGACTACAGCATGCGACAGCTGGCATTTCCGTTTGTTCTGCGTGTCCCAGTTGGAGTGTTTCAATACGGCAGCTTTCGTTCACCACGTGTAGGAGAGGAGTGAATAGTTCTATTGTAGCTTTTGAGTATACGAAGTTTAGCGGACATCGGTAATAATCGTCAGCTCTGTATAGGCTTTGAGCCAAACTTCACTAGGAAGCAGATGCTGTGTAGGCAGTTTCATGAAATATTTAAAATGAACATGATGAAGAGCGAAGGGTGAGCGAGATGGGGAATCATCTCTTTAAAATGTCAATCTTGTGAAATTGCTGGGCAAACACGCTGAGGAAAACCCGTCGCTTTACAGAACTCAGCAATGCAGTGCAGATATGTCAGTCTTGTGAATTACAGCGGACCGATGCACACAAGAACGAGAGAAGCTCAGTGCTCATCTCACGCTGATCTATGACACTAATCACCCACATACCGCTCAGCGGACCGCCAGTTTAATGTGGATCTTAGCTCGGAACTATTTGTCCGTTCACCCCACAGTAATTAAAATGTTAGAAAATGTCGCATTCATAAAGCAACAAGAGATGTGGATGAATACCAGCTGATCAGTACCTGGTGTTCATCGGCTGACCGAAACCGGTAGTGAATAAAGGTTTATAAATATGACATCCTTCAAACATTTGCGACCTTTGGAGCACCACCTGCACGAAGGAAACTGTAGTACTTACTTACCCCGTCAGTCCGAAATATTTCGCTATCAGATAAATAAAAAAAAATAGAGAAAAGTTAAAATTGTGGTTTTGTTGCCTCAGGTGTTCTATGTAGGCTCCGCCCTCTACAGTACAACCCGCAGAATGACCCTACAACTATGTAGAACTGTCAGAAAATTCCTCATTCTGGATTTTGTTGAACTCACGCGTCACATTGGCTTAAATAAAGGCTATGCCGTCAAAGCGTTGTCCCTTCATGTGAAGTCCTGCACGTTGTCTTTTTGTCGTAGGTTCGTATTGCAACCCCATGTCTCTTCACCTGTCACGATTTTTTTCCAGAAAGAACTGTCCGATCTTTTCAGTCAATCGAGTAGCGGCAGCTTTCCTCCCGTTATTGTTCTTGTTCGGGATCCAAGGCGTGCGGGACAAAGCTTGCACACAGATTAATCTTCTTCAAAACATTCTGATGGGTATGTTGCACACCTCATTTAGAGATGTTGCTCCATTAAGAATTGTGACACAATAACGTTGACACACTATGGTCACACGTCCGCTACTTAATAAAACTTGCTCATAAATGACTGCTCGAATGCACATTAGCTGTCGTTTACTGTTGTTAGTTCAAGCAGCAACCGTTATTAGTCATCTGACGTCGCTTGTACACTAGGAATAAAATCAGTCTCGCAACATTTTGGACGGACGGTGTAGGTACCAGTGATTTCCAAGTTTTAATCTATTTTAGAAAACGTTCATGGTCAACATTGTCACACTGAAGGAAAGATGCAAAGGCGGCTGCATACTAAACGTCAGTAAGGGACAGACGTCTGTGACATAAGAAAGAGTAATTTGATCCCGTGATATGACAAGCATCACTATTCCGATGGAGTCAACGTTGAAATACAGCTCAACGAGAGTTATATCTGCTCCAGTAAACGACTACACCCATCTGTGTTTTCTTTCTGTTTGCAGAACTAAAAAAGCGTAAGTTCTAGATGATCTAGTTTGTCTACATCTACACCAATATTACCATGCATAGGAGGTGTGTGACATAATGTACGCTGTTAACTTTTTTGAACGTTTCATGAAGTGGTAAGACTCTAATATCTGAGTATTTTTCTATATGGTTACTGGTTCAAATGGCTCTGAGCACTATGGGACTCAACTGCTGAGGTCATTAGTCCCCTAGAACTTAGAACTAGTTAAACCTAACTAACCTAAGGACATCACAAACATCCATGCCCGAGGCAGGATTCGAACCTGCGACCGCAGCGGTCTTGCGGTTCCAGACTGCAGCGCCTTTAACCGCACGGCCACTTCGGCCGGCTATATATGGTTACTGCTCGTAACATTTTTTACCCATCTTTAAGTTGATACAACATCATTTTAAAAAACAGGAGTACATACGTTTCCAATGTTGTTCTATTGCTCATAAAAATAATAATGTAGTAATATACGTTTGTCAGTGTTGAAAGGGGCCAAGGTAGCGTAGCGCAACTAAGCTGCCGGTTTTATAAAAACCTGTATCAGAATGTTACCCTGATGTACACCACCCCCAGATTTCACTACATATGCTACGTAGTGGAAATCTGTAACGCAAAAAGAATCTATTTGGCCCTTAGTGAACAGTTCTTGAGTTGACGCCTTCGTATAATTAATGAATTTGTTGATTAATGTGATTGAAGAGAGGATCGTAAATGTGAATCCTTTGTTACTGAAATGTTTGTTGGTTTCAGTATAACCATGAAATTTACTAACTAAAAATAAAGAAATCAAATTATATAAAAACAAGGCATAGAAATTGTTATATAAGAATGCTTTAGTGGACGTCTAACGGGTTACTATGGTTCCCGATCATCTGTTGCGTGAAGGATGATAATTCCTAAATAACCATTATTGCAGAACAGTGATTGAGTACTAAAGCAAGTAAACAGAGCCCACATGCAAATAAGGTCTGCTGCGGATACAATGCTGACGTGCACCCTGGTGAGAGCGTCAGGTAACTCGTGGCTATTGTACTGCAGTTGAGAGCATATTAGCAGTCACCGATCTCGATGCGTGTGCACGCACCTATCGCCCTCTAATTAGTCTGCTGATTGCTGTCGATGTATCCGCACAAGTCGCGTCTCTGTAATCTATGTTATCCCTACTGGCCGTTCGGATCGAATTGCACAAAACTCTGCCCGGGTTACTGAGACAGTAATGACACTTAACTCGACTAGGACACCGGCCCTTATTCCATATCTCACCCCTCTGGCGGTCCAGACGAGAATTCCATTGGAAATTCTTCCGTGCAGGGAAACTCCGAAAAAGTAGAGCAAGACTGCCAATAGTGGCTGCCCGCGGGTCTTAATGGCAATCACATGCATACAAATAGCTGTGCTTACCTGCAAAAATGTACCGGCGCCTTGTTACGTCATCAAGCGTCAATGACCGTCCTCCAATCGGTTTACTCGGTTTTTTCGCGCGCAGAAAGCCCCTGGCATCTGTACATGCAACAGAACAAGCAAACGGAGTGTCTACATGGGCGCTAGTGAGTCACACACTCTGATGTACCAGACGTGGAATTCTAAGAAGAGCTTCCTGACAATGCCCTCACAGTCGGACACAGGGGCCGTCGAACTCTGCAACCAGAACGCCAATGTGCGGCACGGAGAGGCTTGCCCTGCAATAAATCAATTAATGCTTTTAGCACCCTCTGAAAGCCACGCATTCCTTAGACAAAAGCGGTCGAATGGCCCTTGCTGGATTCTCCCGGCTGCCTTACCCTGACTCCAGCTCACCCACCTGGCACGCAAAAGCTACTTCTTCTACTGCGCAGAGAGGTTCTGAAACAGACTCCAGAAGAATATATGGAAACGAAGCTATGACCATCACCCAGTTTAATCATAGCAATAAGACGTTAAAGCTCTCGGTACTCTATCACTTTTTTTGTCATTTCCTTAACTGACCGGCTCTCACTGAAAACAACTCGTGCGGGCAATAAAAAATGAAGGGGGATAAGCCTACAAGGCTGGCGTCTTCCAGTGTTCGCAGCTAAACCATTCTCAAAAATAATCAGGTAATAGGTTAAATGTTACTGCCATTAGCGCTTGCATAGCGGAATTTCTACCGCATTATCCAGTCCTAATGTGTCAACATCTGCTAATCCAGTACACATTGATTTTATTGTAGCTCTATCCACGTCCGGTTTTGCACACACTGATGTATCTTGTATTTCTTTTTTTTTTTTTTTTACCCTGCATAATGGACTATAAGCATAACAAGCGCGACTGCAGTGAATACGTGGCGGATGAAGTTGCACAATGTTCGGCATAAATAATATCTATAATGACGACATTGTTGTCAAGAGAAATGTCCACAGATGCGTGAAGAATCTCACAAAAACGGAAATAATTTTTTATTCCATTACCACTATGGGAGAACAATTATTCATGTTCCACCGATAATGATGAACGAAAGTTTATAAAGTGAGTGTACATGGAATAAGATAAATAGCAAAATAATTGATGGTAACAACAAAATAATGAGTCACTTCTAGACAACAAGAAATAAAGGTACACTGTAGCCACCAGTAAGAAGGTCAGTCACAGACTAGGTTTAATCACTGAAGTAGGATTACCTCATAGCGTTATTAACTGTCAAGTCCCATGAGGCAAGGGTCTGTGATGAGCGATGGCAGCACTGGGTGACAGTTTAGCAGATCGACGACGTAAGGCGAGCGGCCTCCAGCGTCGACATATAAGAGGAGACCGCACAGTGGAGCATCAGGTGGTATATTCAAGATGCTGTAGTGGGTAGCAGGTGACAACAGCTCGGCGTGACGAAGAAGCGACTAGGAAACGTGCAGCTGACGATGTTCTTCCTGACTGCGAATAACAGTGCTGCTGGTTTGGCTGCCCGTAGAGACGGACGACGTCGGAGCTCGCAGAACAACTCGTTTTGAAACTCGCAGCAAGATAAGCTGCTTTTGGCCCAGGCAGCTGGCTAAGTATACGCCCGGCGGAAGCATACACGGACAGTAGTAGAAAGGTGGCACGTGACCAGCATAGGAAATAGGTCGGCGGTTCTAGCACCGCCTCGAGTGATACCGGAGCCGCTGTGTTCTGCGGTGCTTTCCATAAGTCGGTCAGTAAATATGCCTGTGTTTACCAGCCACTGGCGTGAAATTTCACGCTGTGTTTCCCAGCGGCCAAGTTGTGGCGAGACAGCCTTCAGAAGGCTGTATTTGTGTGTCCACTTCGGTAGCTAAGTGATCGGCACATCAGATAGCTAAGCGAATAGGCCCAACATTTCGATTCCTGGCTGGGGACTGGATGCTGTCATGTCCTTCCGTTGGTACAATTGACATTCCACTATTCAGATGGCTGCCCTCAAGGCCAATTTAAAAAAAAGAAAAGAAAAAAAAAATTCCATAAATTTCTTTGTTGCCGCTGAAATTTTCCTACTTTTTATTTATTTATTTATTTACACTAGTTCACCAATGTTAAAGCTAGCGGAGGCAGATTTTGCGTCATGCCGTCTTTTTCTGCCCAATGTGTTTCATGTATGTCTGCCCTAGCCTGTACTTTCTTTTCATCTGTAGAACTCTGAGATAGAACTGGAAAATCAACCCTGTTTTAATCGATGTTAGGGGGTTCCTGGCTAAACTTTAGTTCACAAGGAGCAAGGCCTGTTGCCTCATATTTATGGTTGTTGATGATTTATTCACAGTTTTTCATATGACTAGCCCGAGTTGAATGTGTAGCGGCACCACAGTTTAAGATAGGAAAGTTAGATTCGGTGCAACATATCTGAGCGCACAAGTTACAGCCAGGCGCATGCTTGTTGACAGTAACTTAGACTAACCAGCAGAAGAGAAGTCGAAAGGAGGCCACAGGGCCGTCGAACCGCTGAAAAGAGTAAACGCAGCGGTATGCATGGTGCAAGTTACAGGCAGAAAGGGCCCACTGGTGCAACTTAAGTGTTGTGATTACGTGACTCGGAGTGGCGTTTTAGCAAAACAGAGGCGCACAGCCGAGTATAAATAGGTGCTGTTTTCTAACAAGATTCATTCAAGTGTGGCAGCTCTCCTGGACGGCAGGGCGTGTCTCACCACGGGCTACACACAGCAGCAGATTTGGCGCCAGCGTTCCAGTCCATGGCGGGTCGTTGGTTAGACCCCCTGAGGCAGCCGCGGGGTCCATAGCAAGCCAGCCAGTGGTGGGCCACTCCACGGCTCGCTACTGCAGGCAGTCATCCTGACATCCAACACACACCAGAGGCATCCCAGGGCGAGGGCCGCCGATTCGGACGCTGGATTGTGGTCACTCGTTGTCGCCGCGATCCCAGCTACGCCAGTGAGGATGGAATCAGTGGGCTGCTCTGTGGCTCCCAGTGGAGCAGCGGGGTCAACAGGGAAGAAGACTGTTGAGCTGGCTGAGGCGCAGCCCTGATGAAGCGGTCCTACAAGGCTAACACACAGCAGCGCGTTGCACTGGGTCGCTGAGGCGGTGGCCTCAGCAATTCTGGCCCCTGAGACATGGACCAAGGTGAATGGGGCACTGTAGTTGGAAACAATAAATCACTTGGAAAGCCCAGACGAGACTTAATATGGCGCCTTCTACCTCTTCACGCTACATTTGGTCATCCTGATACATTCGGTGGCAGAAGCCACCACTATAAATGCTTTCTGGCACAATAAGTTCTACACAATCTGTTTAACTCCCACCCTATCGCTCAAATCTCACTACAGAACATACGTCGAGATCCTCATATGGGAAATTCTGGCGTTTACTAGACATGCTTCAAAGTTTTCAGATACAAATTGTGGACTAATTTCCGACAAGAGCGTCAGGCTTGCCAGTCATTAAAAAATAGTCCTTTTCCAGCTTGTCTACCAGCGTTTTGGTATTAGCTCTCTTTACCTATATGGTTTGACATGCTAAAACCGTCAGTTACCACAAAAAACGCAAGTACATCCTCCTCTAGATGTCGGGAGGCGACCTTGCTACTCTACGATGCATATTGTCTAGAATCACCTTCTCACATAATTTAGCAATGCATTTCTTTGTTCCATAACAGCCGTATGTCAGTGCACGTAATCTATCAGCAGATCCATGTATTGGAATGGAAAACTTACTTTCCATTCTACTGAATGTAACTTCCTTCCTCAGAATAAAATTTCTTTGTGGAGGTAATCTTACTGTGCTAATTTTAGATAATTAGGAGGCCCTAAATGGCTTTTGACTAACCTCAAAAGATCATCAGCGTTTTACTCCCTTCATTTTACACACTTTCTTCAAGGCACTTTCCGCCTTGACCCCATGTATGGCCAACATGCACACGTCATTCTTATCTGCCAAAGGTATTTTTGATTTCCTGTATATCTTAGCACTTCTTGATAGGCCATCTGATACCAGAGTGCCCGTCCTTTGTATGTACACTCCTGGAAATTGAAATAAGAACACCGTGAATTCACTGTCCCAGGAAGGGGAAACTTTATTGACACATTCCTGGGGTCAGATACATCACATGATCACACTGACAGAACCACAGGCACATAGACACAGGCAACAGAGCATGCACAATGTCTGCACTAGTACAGTGTATATCCACCTTTCGCAGCAATGCAGGCTGCTATTCTCCCAAGATCGAACTGCAGAATGTACACTCCTGGAAATGGAAAACAGAACACATTGACACCGGTGTGTCAGACCCACCATACTTGCTCCGGACACTGCGAGAGGGCTGTACAAGCAATGATCACACGCACGGCACAGCGGACACACCAGGAACCGCGATGTTGGCCGTCGAATGGCGCTAGCTGCGCAGCATTTGTGCACCGCCGCCGTCAGTGTCAGCCAGTTTGCCGTGGCATACGGAGCTCCATCGCAGTCTTTAACACTGGTAGCATGCCGCGACAGCGTGGACGTGAACCGTATGTGCAGTTGACGGACTTTGAGCGAGGGCGTATAGTTGGCATGCGGGAGGCCGGGTGGACGTACCGCCGAATTGCTCAACACGTGGGGCGTGAGGTCTCCACAGTACATCGATGTTGTCGCCAGTGGTCGGCGGAAGGTGCACGTGCCCGTCGACCTGGGACCGGACCGCAGCGACGCACGGATGCACGCCAAGACCGTAGGATCCTACGCAGTGCCGTAGGGGACCGCACCGCCACTTCCCAGCAAATTAGGGACACTGTTGCTCCTGGGGTATCGGCGAGGACCATTCGCAACCGTCTCCATGAAGCTGGGCTACGGTCCCGCACACCGTTAGGCCGTCTTCCGCTCACGCCCCAACATCGTGCAGCCCGCCTCCAGTGGTGTCGCGACAGGCGTGAATGGAGGGACGAATGGAGACGTGTCGTCTTCAGCGATGAGAGTCGCTTCTGCCTTGGTGCCAATGATGGTCGTATGCGTGTTTGGCGCCGTGCAGGTGAGCGCCACAATCAGGACTGCATACGACCGAGGCACACAGGGCCAACACCCGGCATCATGGTGTGGGGAGCGATCTCCTACACTGGCCGTACACCACTGGTGATCGTCGAGGGGACACTGAATAGTGCACGGTACATCCAAACCGTCATCGAACCCATCGTTCTACCATTCCTAGACCGGCAAGGGAACTTCCTGTTCCAACAGGACAATGCACGTCCGCATGTATCCCGTGCCACCCAACGTGCTCTAGAAGGTGTAAGTCAACTACCCTGGCCAGCAAGATCTCCGGATCTGTCCCCCGTTGAGCATGTTTGGGACTGGATGAAGCGTCGTCTCACGCGGTCTGCACGTCCAGCACGAACGCTGGTCCAACTGAGGCGCCAGGTGGAAATGGCATGGCAAGCCGTTCCACAGGACTGCATCCAGCATCTCTACGATCGTCTCCATGGGAGAATAGCAGCCTGCATTGCTGCGAAAGGTGGATATACACTGTACTAGTGCCGACATTGTGCATGCTCTGTTGCCTGTGTCTATGTGCCTGTGGTTCTGTCAGTGTGATCATGTGATGTATCTGACCCCAGGAATGTGTCAATAAAGTTTCCCCTTCCTGGGACAATGAATTCACGGTGTTCTTATTTCAATTTCCAGGAGTGTACATAGCCCACCTAGTTAGTCTCGGATGTGCCAATTTTCAAGTTTTTAAAAACGTAAGTGCTTTGTTATCACTACATTTTATCACGTTGTGACAAATAATGGTGCCGGCCGGGGCGGCCGAGCGGTTCTAGGCGCTACAGTCTGGAACCGCGTGACCGCTACGGTCGCAGGTTCAAATCCTGCCTCGGGCATGGATGTGTGTGATGTCCTTAGGTTAGTTAGGTTTAAGTGGTTCTAAGTTCTAGGGGACTGATGACCTTAAGTCCCATAGTGCTCAGAGCCATTTGAACCATTTTTTGAACAAATAAAGCTCAAACTCTTCATACCAAACACGATAGCCTGTGCCTGTAATTCCGAAATTCCGTAACTTCGCTGAGCAGGTTGCAGTGCACAAGTTGCAAATCCGATTGTTGTATGTACCTCTTGGTCGCATTCCATATCCATCTGAAGCACCTCTACTAATCACGTACCAACTTGCGTCAAAAAAAAACATGCAAATGGTTTTGAAAAATCTGGATTGTTGTAATAGAGGACTGCTCATCAAATTGCTTTTTGATTTTTCAAAATAAGACTGACATTCTTCAGTCCAAGCCCATGGGGTACTCTTCTTTAACAATTGAAGTAGACAAGGTGCGTTAAAAAAGTGATCTTTTCCAAAACGGCGGTAGGATCCGAATAAACCGAACATTGAACTCAACTGGTTTTGATTCCTGAGAGCTTCAAACTTTTCATTGATTGATAATTTGGAAGGATCGGGTGGTATACGCTCCCCGCTAATTTCATGGCCCAAAAATTTTATTTTGTCTCTAGCACACTCTGTCTTCTCTAACTTTATTTTCACACCTCTTTTTTTCTGTAGCTTCTACCACACTGTCTAGCAGATCGATATCTTCTTCCCATGTAGGATTTGCCATCATTACATCATCTGCATAAATATTCACATGATCTAACAATTTCTAGCCCTATACATGAGCCCTCACTCTTACAAAGGAAGACACAGAAATATTTAATTCAAATGGGTCAGCTTTAAATTGGTAGCAAACTCCTTCAGTGGAAAATTCCAATATGCACATGTTATGTCCATTGATGTGAGATACATAACTCCTCGGAACTTGTCTATCAGTTCATCCATATTTTCAGGGCAGTCACGCTCTCTTATCACAATTTCATTTACCCAGCGAGCGTCCAATACTAATCTAACGCTACCGTCAGGTACAACAACAAGAAAATTATTATATTCTCTGTTTGTTCAATGACACCGCATTTCCCACATACGTTGAATTTCTTTCTTAATAGATTCCTTTCTCGGATCATGTATCTGATAAAGTTTCTTGAAAAATACCTCCCCAGGCTTTACATTCAAACGGCATTCATACCCTTTAACTGTAAGAGGCGTGTTTGAGAACACTTTGTCTGGGCAGTTAATACTTCCATTGATTCTGCCCTTTGTTTATCATAAATTTCACCTACTGACTGTACCTTAGCCTCTATGTATTCCAGGATGTAGTTCTCTTCCGCATTAGCATCTTGCACAGTACTCCCGAATTCACTATCTTCCTCCAAGTATCCCTTATTCCTCATTACACTAACAGGCAGTTTCCATGCTTCGTTATTAGTGCCCACAAAATTTATAATGAAAGACTCCGTAATCACTCCAGGATCTGGTAAAATTAAGGCCAAGCGCCTCTGATCAAAGTCAATCTTTCCTTGACATTTAGTTGAAAGATCTGTACCAGTCAACATTTCCACACTTAATCCGAACACGATTAAATATGTATGATCTATTACTCTGTTACCTATACCCATTGGTATCAAGGCTTTGTGCTGTGTTGGTGTAAAAAATTTTCCAACAACACCTATTATTCTTAAACCACTTAATTTCATGACAGTTAACTCATTCTTATTAGGAATAGAATTAAAGAATGCTTGGGACAAAGCACTTGTTTTGCTCCCACTATAAAGAAGACAACGCGTTTGTTTTTATAATAGGGTGAGTTATTCTAGTCTGAACAGGTGTCTCATCAAAGTCTTCTAATAAGTCTTTATCAATCTGTCTCCAGCTTAAGTAATTTTGTTCGGTTACAAGTACATTTACATTTAGATTCACGGGGTCATCAACCTCTACATCCACAGGTGCCTTTTCCAACCTGTCCGCCAGTTTTATATCAGAGCACTTGACGACTTCCACTACCTTTATTTGGCTCAACATTAGCTAAATCACTGCAATTTGAGTAACTGCATCCCTGTGCAACTTTGCTACGTATAATACAAGCAAGCGAATACAGCTAATAGGTTCCCAAACCTCATTATTATTGCTACCAGCATCTCGGTCCGTAGCTCGTGGTCTAGTGGCTACCGTCGCTGCCTCTAGATCATAGGGTCCCGGGTTCAATTCCGTCCTTGGCTGGAGATTTTCCCTGCTCGAGGATTGGGTCTTTGTGCTGTCCTCTTCATTTCATCATCGTTCGTGTACGTGGCGAGATTGTACTGTGTAAACATTGGGACATGGTAAGGGCACTGATAACCGCGCAGCTGAGCGCTCCACAAACCAAACATCATCATCATCATCATCAGAACCTTGCAAAACTGACTGTAATTCTTGTACCGAAACTTTAGCCTTCACACTGCCTTCATTGTCGACGATGGAAGCCTTTATTTCATTTCCTTCCTGATCTGATTCAAACCAGTTAATTTGCTCTCCCTATTATCTCCAGCTTTTTCTCTTTCCTTCTAGTCCCATTTTTCTAATGTGTCCAAAATGCTGTGAACTATGTAATGACAGTGGTTATGGTTTTGTTACTGGCTGTGTCACTGTTTCCACCTGGTGAGTGCGTTTCCTCTTAGAAGGAACTTCCCACACACGGCATATTGTGTTCATTAGATACAGAATCATATTGAATAGCATTTTATTCTCCGTCTGGTCTCTGTGGTACGTTATTTAATTCTATCATGGTCTATTGTTCTACTTTGCCTTGCGAATCATGATGGTTAGACACAATTTTATAATTTAAGCTTTTCAGTATTGAGTTAATTTCATCCTTTAGTTCTTTATAACTAGATTCAATTTTACTTAGTGTTTATTACTGGATTCAATTTTATTGTTCAATTCTTTATGATATGATTCAAACTTGAAAAACAGTAATCGCATGCAGTTTGGTGCCTCTACCTAGTCACTTGGCATTTTAACTGGTTGTAAACAAATTTCTAGCAGTCCCTAACTTCGCTGAATTTTAGAAATATTGAAGTCAGTTTCATTTTCCGATAACTCTATTAAATCTACATTTTCTCTTTTGACTTCAACGTCAATGACATCATCATCAGAAACAGGTTCCAACTTCACAGTAATATTGAAATTTACCTCCCATTCTACTTTTGACAAACCACCTTCAGATTTTGGATTTATTATTTTGACAAGACCGTACTCGTTACTTTCAGTTTCTAACCCGTGGTCTAGGGGTAGCGTCTTTGATTCATAATCAAAACGTCATCGGTCCCAGGTTCGATCCCCGCCACTGCCTAAATTTTGATAAATAATCAGCATTGGCGGCCGAAGACTTCCGGCATAAGAAGTCAGCCTCATTCTGCCAACGGCCTCGTCAAAGAGGGCGGAGGAGCGGATAGAGCTTCAGGGCACTCTCTTGTCCTAGGGGTAGGAAATTGCCCCTAAAGGCGGAAGAATCAGCAATGATCAACGACATGAGGATGCAGAAGGCAATGGAAACCACTGCATTAAACACACGTAACGTGTATCCACAGGACATGTGGCCTGAATTGAAGAGGTGTCATGATGATCTCTCCATTGGCAAAAGATTCCGGAATAGTCCCCCATTCAGATCTCCGGGAGGGGACTGCCAAGGGGGAGGTTACCATGAGAAAAAGATTGAATAGTCAACGAAAGGATAACGTTCTACGAGTCGGGGCGTGGAATGTCAGAAGCTTGAACGTGGTAGGGAAACTAGAAAATCTGAAAAGGGAAATGCAAAGGCTCAATCTAGATATAGTAGGGGTCAGTGAAGTGAAGTGGGAGGAAGACAAGGATTTCAGGTCAGATGAGTATCGGGTAATATCAACAGCAGCAGAAAATGGTATATCAGGTGTAGGATTCGTTATGAATAGGAAGGTAGGGCAGAGGGTTTGTTACTGTGAACAGTTCAGTGACCGGGTTGTTCTAATCAGAATCGACAGCAGACCAACACCGACAACGATAGTTCAGGTATACATGCCGACGTCGCAAGCTGAAGATGAACAGATAGAGAAAGTGTATGAGGATATTGAAAGGGTAATGCAGTATGTAAAGGGGGACGAAAATCTAATAATCGTGGTCAACTGGAATGCAGTTGTAGGGGAAGGAGTAGAAGAAAAGGTTACAGGAGAATATGGGCTTGGGACAAGGAATGAGAGAGGAGAAAGACTAATTGAGTTCTGTAACAAGTTTCAGCTAGTAATAGCGAATAGCCTGTTCAAGAATCACAAGAGGAGGAGGTATACTTGGAAAACGCCGGGAGACACGGGAAGATTTCAATTAGATTACATCATGGTCAGACAGAGATTCCGAAATCAGATACTGGACTGTAAGGCGTACCCAGGAGCAGATATATACTCAGATCACAGTATAGTAGTGATGAAGAGTAGGCTGAATTTCAAGACTTTAGTCAGGAAGAATCAATACGCAAAGAAGTGGGATACGAAAGTACTAAGGAATGACGAGGTACGTTTGAAGTTCTCTAACGCTATAGATACAGCAATAAGGAATAGCTCAATAGGCATTACAGTTGAAGAGGAATGGACATCTCTAAAAAGGGCCATCACAGAAGTTGGGAAGGAAAACATGGGTACAAAGAAGGTAGCTGCGAAGAAAACATGGGTAACAGAAGAAATACTTCAGTTGATTGATGAAAGGAGGAAGTACAAACATGTTCCGGGAAAATCAGGAATACGTAAATACAAGTCGCTGAGGAATGAAATAAATGGGAAGTGCAGGGAAGCTAAGACAAAATGGCTGCAGGAAAAATGTGAAGACATCGAAAAAGATATGATTGTTGGAAGGACAGACTCAGCATACAGGAAAGTCAAAACAACCTTTGGTGACATTAAAAGCAACGGTGGTAACATTAAGAGTGCAACGGGAATCCCACTGTTAAATGCAGAGGAGAGAGCAGATAGGTGGAAAGAATACATTGAAAGCCTCTATGAGGGTGAAGATTTGTCTGATGTGATAGAAGAAGAAACAGGAGTCGATTTAGAAGAGATAGGGGATCCAGTATTAGAATCGGAATTTAAAAGAGCTTTGGAGGACTTACGGTCAAATAAGGCAGAAGGGATAGATAACATTCCATCAGAATTTCTAAAATCACTGGGGGAAGTGGCAACAAAACGACTATTCACGTTGGTGTGTAGAATATATGAGTCTGGCGACATACCATCTGACTTTCGGAAAAGCATCATCCACACAATTCCGAAGACGGCAAGAGCTGACAAGTGCGAGAATTATCGCACAATCAGCTTAACAGCTCATGCATCGAAGCTCCTTACAAGAATAATATACAGAAGAATGGAAAAGAAAATTGAGAATGCGCTAGGTGACGATCAGTTTGGCTTTAGGAAAAGTAAAGGGACGAGAGAGGCAATACTGACGTTACGGCTAATAATGGAAGCAAGGCTAAAGAAAAATCAAGACACTTTCGTAGGATTTGTCGACCTGGAAAAAGCGTTCGACAATATAAAATGGTGCAAGCTGTTCGAGATTCTGAAAAAAGTGGGGGTAAGCTATAGGGAGAGACGGGTCATATACAACATGTACAACCAAAAGGGAATAATAAGAGTGGACGATCAAGAACGAAGTGCTCGTATTAAGAAGGGTGTAAGACAAGGCTGTAGCCTTTCGCCCCTACTCTTCAAACTGTACATCGAGGAAGCAATGATGGAAATAAAAGAAAGGTTCATGAGTGGAATTAAAATACAAGGTGAAAGGATATCAATGATACGATTCGCTGATGACATTGCTATCCAGAGTGAAAGTGAAGAAGAATTAAATGATCTGCTGAACGGAATGAACAGTCTAATGAGTACACAGTATGGTTTGAGAGTAAATCGGAGAAAGACGAAGGTAATGAGAAGTAGTAGAAATGAGAACAGCGAGGAACTTAACATCAGGATTGATGGTCACGAAGTCAATGAAGTTAAGGAATTCTGCTACCTAGGCAGTAAAATAACCAATGACGGACGGAGCAAGGAGGACATCAAAAGCAGACTCGCTACGGCAAAAAAGGCATTTCTGGCCAAGAGAAGTCTACTAATATCAAATACCGGCCTTAATTTGAGGAAGAAATTTCTGAGGATGTACGTCTGGTTCAAATGGTTCAAATGGCTCTGAGCACTATGGGACTCAACTGCTGTGGTCATCAGTCCCCTAGAACTTAGAACTACTTAAACCTAACTAACCTAAGGACATCACACACATCCATGCCCGAGGCAGGATTCGAACCTGCGACCGTAGCAGTCGCACGGTTCCGGACTGCGCGCCTAGAACCGCGAGACACCCGCGGCCGGCTGTACGTCTGGAGTACAGCATTGTATGGTAGGAAACATGGACTGTGGGAAAACCGGAACAGAAGAGAATCGAAGCATTTGAGATGTGGTGCTACAGGCGAATGTTGAAAATTAGGTGGACTGATAAGGTAAGGAATGAGGAGGTTCTATGCAGAATCGGAGAGGAAAGGAATATGTGGAAAACACTGATAAGGAGAAGGGACAGGATGATAGGACATCTGCTAAGACATGAGGGAATGACTTCCATGGTACTAGAGGGAGCTGTAGAGGGCAGAAACTGTAGAGGAAGACAGAGATTGGAGTACGTCAAGCAAATAATTGAGGACGTAGGTTGCAAGTGCTACTCTGAGATGAAGAGGTTAGCACAGGAAAGGAATTCGTGGCGGGCCGCATCAAACCAATCAGTAGAATGATGACCAAAAAAAAAAATTCTGAGCGACCATAGAGACTGGTTCATCTTATGGTTGAAATGGCTCTGAGCACTATGGGACTTAACTTCTGAGGTCAGCCCGCATCTCGTGGTCGTGCGGTAGCGTTCTCGCTTCCCACGCCCGGGTTCCCGGGTTCGATTCCCGGCGGGGTCAGGGATTTTCTCTGCCTCGTGATGGCTGGGTGTTGTGTGCTGTCCTTAGGTTAGTTAGGTTTAAGTAGTTCTAAGTTCTAGTGGACTGATGACCATAGATGTTAAGTCCCATAGTGCTCAGAGCCATTTGAACCATTTTTTCTGAGGTCATCAGTCCCCTAGAACATAAAACTACTTAAACCTAACTAACCTAAGGACATCACACACATCCATGCCCGAGGTAGGATTCGAACCTGCGACCGTAGCGGTCGCGCAGTTCCAGACTGTAACGCCTAGAACCGCTCGGCCACCCCGGCCGGCGTAAATTTGTTTCTACTTGCTGTTTACTCAGGATCAGGAACTGTGGTGTCACTGCCAGACACCACACTTGCTAGGTGGTAGCTTAAATCGGCCGCGGTCCATTAGTACATGTCGGACCCGCGTGTCGCCACTGTGTGATCGCAGACCGAGCGCCACCACACGGCAGGTCTCGAGAGACGTACGAGAACTCGCCCCAGTTGCTAGCGACTATACTGACGAAGCCTTTGCTCTCATTTGCCGAGAGACAGTTAGAATAGCCTTCAGCTAAGTTAATGGCTACGACTTAGCAAGGCGCCAATTGTATCAGTGCATGTATCTTACGAGTCTCATTTGTATAGTCAAGAGAGATGTACCAAAGGAAGCATTAAAAGTTAAGTATATTCCAAAGCTACGTATTTTCTTTATAGCAGTCATTACGTATCCTGTTCCAGACTTGACGCCAGTCGGCGTGTGTGTACGCGTGCCTTTCGGCTTCCTTCTCAGTGTGGCGTAGCTCGCTTGTTACGCCACAACAGGAACTATCGCTATAAATAAGAGTTTTATTTTAGCTAATTAATATATTCTATAAAAGTTCACACATACAAAATATAAGTCTTGGTATTTCAAATAATATCCATATCGGAAACAGCACTATTAACGGTTCAGAGGCGATCTCTACGGAAGTTGCAAGTAAAATGGTCTATCGCCCTGACTTCTAATCACGAAAAGTTAATCGTTTGCCTTAAATGTGGAAAATAATCTCGTCACTTGCCGCGCTGTTTTGTCAACACTGCGGGTGGCATACATACATTTACTTCCGTGAAATCTAAGCGAGCCAGGACGGTTTACAGTCCTCGCGAGTTGACTTCCTCCTTTTACCGAAACCGCATTCAAACCTGCTCAGCTTTGACGTCAACAGAGGCGCAACGCGCGCGGGCGCCTGACTGGCGCGGACAGTTTGATATCTCTGTGCGAAGCGTCTCCCCCCAGTGCCTCTCTGGCTGTGTTTACACAGGGGCACAGCGGACCGCCAAACGGAAGGTCTGCTGTCAGCCACCCTAGGCGTTGGCAGCAGTATGTAAATGTCCCCCTGCTCTGCCATTTAACAATTTACAATCTTTTTAATTTTTATATAAATAGAATTATGTTTGATTTAGTTACTGAAAGTTTATAGCTCGACTGCATTTAAACTTCGCCAACTAGAATTTTTCGAACGGAACCGATATAGAACATAACCTCTGAACTGACTCTTTAAGATTTCGTGTAAGCTCCGTTATTTGCAATACAGTATTGAAACTTGGTACCGCTGAATTATTGTATGAATTTAATGGACTGCTGTAACTAGAATTTTCTATTACAAATGCAAATGATACTTGATCCACCATGTATAAGGATGCTTTCGTTCCAAATTTGGTTTTTAGTAAATATCTTGAGAACTAATAGTGGTAGCTTATTGGTGTAACATATTTAATGTTTTTATATGAAACTGAGGCTTTCTGAGTTTAATATTTAGAGGCTTCAATTTTTCCTAAAACGCAGATTTTAACCAAAATATTGCTATGATCAAATTGAGACTTGTAACTTTTAATTGTGACATACATTTGCACATTCTGCAGGGTTTTTAGCTTTGTAGTTTATTATTCAACGCCACTTACTTTTTTCTTAAGATCATACATTTTTGCTTAACATATTCATTTGATCGTTCTCAGACTTCACAATATTAACATTACTATACTAAAACATTCGCCGACGAAGTTAGGAAAAGTTAGTTTAATTTTTAATTTCACTCTTAGATTATGGTGCAGTCCTTTCCGTGTTAAGCACCGGTGCACTATGGTGACGTGGCCTGGTAGTAGTGAACCAGGGTAATCCCCTGCACAATCGGTTGCCTCTGTACCTATGGCAGTGAAACAGCGCTTGTTTCGACTCAACACGTGGCACAATCAGTGAATTTCTAGACAATTTAACTGTGTCACAACGCCGTGCAGCAGATTGTGGGCGGCTCGACGTTTCGCAAGAAGTGTGCCAAGTGGATGGCTCAGCGGCTGGCACACGACCTTTCGACGAGATCTGTGAAAGTCTGCTCTGACCTACTAGAAACCTTAAAAGCCAATAAATTAATATTTATTTGCGCTCTGGTGACAGGAACCGAATCAGTGTTTGTAGCTGTAAGACAAAGAAAAACGAATTATGTGGTACATACGATATTCCAGTACCTGTGTTGTTCAGAAGTACGATGCCATGTTCCTTCGGATATGCATTCCCAAAGGAACATTGCATGGTACTTCTCAACAACACATGTATTGCCATATCGCATGTATCCGACGACACCGTGTAAATGCCTCTGAATTAGGGCGCCTCCCCTGTGCGGAAACATACATATTGGAGTACGAGTGCAGATATTAGGCACATGCTTGACGACATATGGAAGTTTGGGTCTGGCAGTAAGGGGTGCTCGGATAGCCTATTACAGTCTGCCTTTGGCAGGGCAACAGCGGACGCGTCCGTGTTTTCCGTGTACGGAGCGCGAACTCGCCTTCTGACGGCAGTGCTTAAGTGCCAGGTTACCGTCTACGGTACATGGTGAACCGTTATCGTAAATCTACAATACGATTTACTTTCTGCAACGATTATGCCCGACCCAAAGCTCAAGAGGTGGAGCGTTTTCAGCGAGAGGAAGTGAAGATGCCGGGAACCGATATTATCGGAATGCATTTGTCGATCGTCAGAAGCATGGTCTACGTTAAAATCATCGACGACGCGGCTTGCGAACGCATCCTACGTGAGACCAAACCGGGGCTCCGCTTCTGGCTGGCAATGTGAGGGCGGCAGCCGTCGACCACGCGGGTTTCGGTACGTGTACGTATGCATTTTCGAATTGCCACTCGAACTTCCTGCAGAGAAAGTCGTCCCGGCACTCCGACTATAGGGCACAGTCCATGGCCACACTGAGGCGAAGTGGACAGTTTCGGACATATCCCGTCATAAACGGCGTCCGACGGGTCACCATTAATCTCCGAAGCCGCGTCCCGTCCTACTTATAGATCGGCGGATGCCGTGCAATAATTATATATTTGTATGACGGCCAGCCTCGGACCAGTTCCGGGTGCGGCAAAGGCCACTTTAAATCCGAATGCCTACAACGGCGTATTACGCAACTTCCAGCTAACGAAGGACCAGCGTCGTCACAACCTACGGTGCTATCGGTGACCTACGCCGCTGCTCTTGCTTCTCCTAACGCTTCTCGCAACGCCGCCCGGACGCCACAAACGAGCCTAACCATACTCCGACGGAGAGCGCCTCGGACGGCCCGCCGCATCGGCCGGACATCGAGCCCGCTCCGACGGTGCCGACGCGACCGACCGCTGACCCACTCCTCGGCAACACGATGGAGGTCGACTCGCTCATCGTCCCTACGGCGGCCTTCCTGTCAGAGAGACGCGACCCCCTTCCGTCGTCAGACACCGAAGGTCGTGTAAGGAAACAACGTTCTCCGAAACGTCGCAGGAGGAGGCGCCGCACCGATTCCGGCCAAGAGGAGACGTTGCACGTCGAGAAAGACGCCGCCATCGACCCGCACGACACCCCCCAAATCCGCTATTGCCGACGAAGACGTTATGAGCGCGGAGACACCCACTGGTCTGCCTGAGCCCGTCTCCCCGACACCCCATACGGATGTTGAACTATAGCACATAGCACAGCCGAAACTACACCACGAACCATTACATCATCTTCTGAAGAGAAAACAGACGATACACCGGTGCCCGCTTCCACGGCGTGGCACGAGGAGGAGGTCGAGCAGCCTGACCCGTTACGGGACCCTTCGACGTCGGGGCCGATCCGCTAATCATACTCTCCACAGAATCCCCTGCGGACGAGCGGGATAACGTTCCACTGCGACGCCCACTCCCTCGCTCTGACGCCAGAGTGGACCAGCCTCCAGCAGTCTGCCACCAGGCCTACCGGATAGCAACCATCAGCACCAACAACATCCGTTCCAGGGTGAAAATCCGCCTTATGCAGCAGATGTTCTGGGCTTCTGATATTGGTTTCGCCCTTCTGCAGGAGGTTCACTAGGCCAGTCTCCCGGATATCAATGGCTATACCGTCCACGTCTCCCAGAGTGATTCTATGGGCCGTGGAGTGGCCACCTACGTCCGCCACGGGATTTCTGTCACAGACGTCGCCTTCCTTTCATCAGCTCAGGGCATGGTACTCACTGCAATGGGGATATGCTTCATTTATGTCTACGGTCCTTCAGGCACCAACCAACGACTTGAATGGGCCCAGTTTTATTCAGAGGAAGTCGCCTCCCTGTTTTTAGACCGATACGACCACTGCTCACTAAAAGGGTGATTTTAATGCGTTCTGCACGCCAAAGATCAGGTTCCACACTATACTACATGCCAGGAATTACGCATAGTGGTGCGGAATATCCTGCTTCAAGACACCTGGGAAGTCCAACATGGCGACTGTTCTGGCCATACCTTTCTTCACCAGTCATTCCGCAAACTGTCTAGACAGGATGTATGCCTCACAAACTCTTGGATCTGCGATACGGTGCCCCGAACGCTGGCCGTGGTGTTTTCCGACGATTTCTCTTACACCTCCACGGTCCTACTTCCACCACAATCTGTATGGCGCCTCCGTGCTCCATGGAAACTAAATACCTTCCGACACTCCACTCCTTTTCACATTCGTAATACATCAACAAAAACACCCTATCAGTGCGGTAGCGTCTATAGAATAAATGACTGGGGTTAGGAGGGGACCCTTATTCTATCACAGAGCACATGGGTGTTTAGCTTCACACAATTTGTTTCATTTCAGAATTATTGTCAAAGAAACACACGAATTAACATAGATTGTGATATGACACATACAGGACAGTTGTCGATATAACGCATTACGTACTGTTTAGTAGGTGGACTGTGCCAAACCAGCGACCCAGAGGACACTGATGAGATAGGGGAAGAACTTGGACGACTGACATCGCTGCACAACTTCGACTATGCGATTCTCCGAGATCTGGACACTCAGCCGCCAACCCCAGACACCAGATGGAACAGCAAAGAACTAGCGTAAGGATAATTGCGCTGGCACGCCGGAAATTGCAAGGATGTGGAGATACGAACATGGCGCACCGATCATGTATCATAGTGTCTGACGAACGACAGAGTCATCGGCAGATCGTCAACATTCTGACCATGCCTCATGGCCCGCAGGTGACCAATCAGAATGACATCGTTCACGCATTCATCGAACATTACTGTCTTACTTATAAGGAAGAAGATGCTGATACTGAAGCAGACAGCTCTGTTTTGCATTACTTCACCTGCACCCTTCCCCACATGGAGGCAGATACTTTGAGAGTGACGGACACACGAGACGAAGTCGACAACGCAATTGACAATGGTGCAGTCAACAGATTGCCAGGCAGTGACGGCTCTCCGATTGAGATTTAGCGTGTCTTCCGGGACCTCATGGGACCGCGGTGGACTACTATGTATCAAGAACTGATGACATCCGACCAAGAAATCCCATCCACCCCTGTTGAGGGAAACATCATTCCGGTCCACGAGCCAGCGCATCTTTTGACAGTCATAAGTTACAGATTGATCATCCTATTCAATGTCGATTACAATATTTTCGTTCGCTTACTGGCAATGCGTCTCCAAACAGTACTCCCTCATATCCTCTCTACAGAGCAAACGACGCCTGGGGGACAGGTTAACATAGAGACTGCCACAGGGGAATGCCGTGACTTAGTTTCGATGGCAGCAGTCTGCAGATTCCGTGCAGCAGTCGTTGCTACAGATTTCGATAGAACCTTTGATAAAGTGCGCCATCGTTTCCTGTTTACTGTGGCACCCCGAATGAGCATCCCCTCTCCATTCATCAGCATCCTCCGGCAACTTTACGACGGTGCCAGTTCACGAGTCCAAGTCAATGGATGTTTGCAGGGCTGGTACCCATCTGCCATTCCATACAGCAATCCTCCTGTGTGCCATTGCCCTAGAGCCACTCGCTGGGGGCTTGACAACCAGGCTCTCTGGCCTCAGCCTTCGCCAAAACACTTTTCACTGTAGAGCATATGCTGATGACCTCCTACTCCTCTTTCACTCCAGCTCTGAGGTTGGAGCAGTCCTAGAATTGATAACAAGTAATGGAGGTGCCGCTGGCAGTGCCATTAATATCGCCAAACCTCTGTGGTGTACATTTGACGAGGCCTCCAGGAAGGTGAAGTGGCACTGCTGCCACTTTTATGGACGTTCCGGTACCTGGACATTACATTTACCCCCACAGTCTCACACACAGCGGCAACATATTTCCATCGCCTGTTACACATCCGCGACAATGTCTGCCAGAGTCTCCTGCGCCTCCAGAACGCACTTCAACGGATTGAGTTTCTTAATCATTATGTGGCATCAAAATTTGTCCACATTGCACAAGTTCTCCTTCTGCCGACGGCAATTGAGCGCAACCTTCAGGTGGCCTTTGGCTATGATCTCACTGCTGGTTCCACGTTTAGAGTCCATTGTGAGACACTTACCCTGCCCCCATGGGATGGTGGCCTTGGGCCTGTCAATGTCCATATGTGAGCTGCGGCCTTGTAAATGTGTACAATGAGAAGACAGTGAACCGGACAGGACACATCTCTAACGAGCAACTTGGTTGCGGTCCTCCTGCCTGCTTCCACCTCACCACCAGTGTCTGTCGACCACATCGTGCCTCATTTGTCTAACATTTCGACTACAGTTATACACTTACTAGTCTCCCAGATACGCGCCTGCCCAGGACTAAGGATGTTTAAAGCCGACTACTGTGCAGTGTTCCCCGGAATGTGATGGAGGCCAAACATCCCTCCACCAGGTGGCCCATAGTGTGGACTATCATCCACCAGCCCTACCTCCATATCGATGTCGGGACAGTGGGGTATCACATAGTCAACAGGAAATTTGCCACGAAACAGCGACAGCACAACATTGGTTTGTCAGATTCCCCTCTTTGTCTTCTTTGCCAGAAACTCGACACTGATGACCACCGTCTGAAACGCACCTCTTTGCAAGATGTCTGGCGCTTCATGCAGCAAATCATTGCCTGCTATCTCCGACTGCCACCAGAAGCAATCGAACCGCGAATGTTTCTATACCCGGAAGACAAACATTTTCCCGCCGCCAATTGATTGGGTCAAGGGGCGGGCAGTCGCTTATCTCTTTTATGAGGGACCTAAATCTCGCCTCGACTTCTGGACCTATTTACGAACAGCCCATGCAGCTGTCGAAAACACACCACGTTACCGAATGTCCTGTATTGGTGCAACGTGCCACAAGGGCTCAGCAGCGACTGGACGCTCGCTGCAGGTAAGAATTTTTACTGCCCGCCCGTCCACACGAAGCAGGGCCGAACTGACCGAGACAGGGGAGACGGGCAGGGGCCGCCAAGCAGTGTGCATGCATCTGTAACTGTGTCTTGCAATGTAATGTCCAAATACGGTCCACTTTTATCAATCAGGTACTTTCATTTTCAACTGCCTTTCCTTTGTTACGTTTGGATTGTGGAAAGAGCGAGGCAGCGCAGAATTTACAGCGTGTTTTTGGCTGCCTACATTTTGGTCCTCCGGACGCGGACAGTCGAATATGCTCCAGCACAAAAGTTATGTGCTTTGATTTGCACATAAGGCGAACTACGAGTATCCGGTTATCGTGGCTTTCTGTATGATTCTCCAAGATTACCATATGGTCTACATGCCCCTCAAGCATCAGGAGTGATAGACGTCCTCGTTAGAGCTCTCCAAGGCACAAACGCTGCGAGAAATGTGTTGTGAAGAGCACCTCAAGCCAGGAGACGTCGTAACACAGCCTAGCATTTCCGACAACGCGACACCAGGGCATCAGTGAGCGCTCTACAGGTACCGTCGTCCTGCTCTGTGAGCAGCCTGGCTTTATTTACTTAATCTATTACCCTTTTTGTTAATCTCCTGAAGCATGGATGATGTCGAGAAACGAAATTTAGTTAAGAAAAGAGCAGTAAGCAAGTCACGAGTGACTAGACACACCACATTTGTTAACAGCTTTCAAGGAGGATCCAATCTCAACGACATCAGAGTAAGGTAGTCACTGCTAAATACAGGCAAAGATGAATAAATACATCGACATCCAAACTCAGTTAGAGGTTACTGATGAAGAAGAATCTCATGATGAAGACAGGGAGTCGTTTGAAGACTTGCGCTACGATTTAGAATCAAAGATAGCGACATTGCTCCTGTCAAATGTTGTGTTACCACAAAAGTCTGCAAGTTCATGGAGCGCACGTGAAATAAAGCTCCCAGCGATTTCATTTCCAAAATTCAGTGGTTACATAGCACAATTCATGCGCTTCTTCGATATCTTTAAGGTGTTAGTTATTAGCAAAGAAGCCTTAACTGATGTCCAGTTACATTATTATTTATTGTCATGTGTGTGATGTGAACCTCGTAAGCTGGTTGAAAACGTACCGGTTACAGAAAGTAACTTTAGGATTGTATGGGATCTGGTCGTTCAAAGGTATAACAATCCAAAGTTAATTGTTGATTTGCATGTAAAAGAACTTCTGAATCTGCCCAACGTCAAAGTTGAAACTGCTAAGGACTTAACGATGTTAATTAATCAGCTAATGAGAAATCTGAACGCGACTGAGGTAATGCAGGTCGGTATTCCATTGCATGAAATATTGCTTTCGCACATTTCGTTGGGTCATATTAGTGTGACTCTGAGGAAACAGGGAAATGTAAAACAGCTGACAGCACATTTCCGCATCTGAAAGATCTGGTGGCGTTTCTAGAAACCAGCTGTCAGGCTCATTCATCCAGACAAAATGTTGCACCAGTCCCAGTAGCCGCCCGCGAAGCATACTAAGGCAGAAGTGTACAGTTCTCGACGTACATTTCTCGCGACTGCTCCCGACTGTCCGTTCTGCAACTCAAAGCATAAGTTAAGTAGGTGTCCTGAGTTCAATGAGAGCGACACTGCTAGCATAATAGAGTTCATGAACATACAAAAACTTTGCTTCAACTGTCTGGGCTCGAATCGGAGGCAGAGGGAATGCAGTGCTGGCAGCTGTCGTATTTGTAACAAGCACCACAACACATTATTGCACAAGGAACAAGCCAGTAATAGTGACAGTAGAAACTAAGAAATGGATGTACAACTACTGCAAACATACTGCTCAGTGAAACGAGACCACCAACGTGCGTAAGTATTATTATCTACTGCACTTGTGAACATCGCCGACAAAAATGGGAAGTTGTACAAATGTAGAGCACTTTTTGATAGTGCTTCACAAATGAACTTTATATCTAGGAGCTTAGCAGGTAGGATGGGACTACAGCTCAGTCGGCATCCGATACCAATAAGCAGCATCAGCGATGTTCAAACGGTAGAATCGTCGCACGTGTACAGTGTGTACTTTTCCTCAAGAGTTGGTGACTTCGGCACACATGCTGTCTGTGCATTACTACCACGTATAACAGGGCCGCTCCAAACAGCAGTCCTTGAAACCTCCACCTAGCAACTTCCTAAGCACGTAAGATTAGCATTTAGCAAACCTGGTGAGACTGATCTTCTGCTTAGAGCATTGATCTTTTTTGATGTATTGCAGCCTGGGCTACTGAAAAGGGATAACCACCCAACCTTACAGGAAACATTTGGTTCGATTGTGTCAGGAAAGATACCTCCTTATTCAGTTAAGTCCAATGCTCGAAGAGTACTGTCATGCCTTGCGCGCAATACCAGCCTTAACATTCAGGTCGAAAGGTTCTGGCAACAAGAAGATGTGAAGTCTGTTTCTGTGCACATGAAAGAAGAGCGATTATGTGAAGAGCATTTTGCGAAAACTATTCAGAGGAACGCAAATGGGAAATTCGTGAGAGACAATCGTGCAGGACTAGAAGAGTCCGTAAACAATGCTACATGCTGCTTACAACGCTTAGAGAGAAGGCTACAGCGAAAGCCAGAATTAAGGGCACAGTATGTCAGTTTCATGAGAGATTATGAAGACTTGGAACTGGTGACCACAGATACGGAGAACTGCATATATTACATGCCACATCACACAGTGCTTAAAGAATCAAGCAGTACTACTAAACTTCGAGTAGTGTTTTATGCCTCAGCAGAGACATCATCGAACACTTCCGTCATTGTAATCTTGATGGTAAAAAATGACTTATTTTCAATTGTCCTGCGGCCCCGAACACATAAATAAGCTTTCACTGCTGACATTACAAAAATGTATAGACAGATTGAAGTCGGAAAGGCAAATCAAGACCTACAAAGAATTCTATGGCGTGAGTCTCCCAACGAACCAATCAAGGCTTATCGTTTAACTACAGTCACTTATGGTACAGCAGCGGAGCCCTTTTTAGCAACAAGATGTCTGTTACAACTAGCAGAAGATGAGAGAACAACATATCCAAGAGATGCAAACACGTTAGAAAGGGATTTCTATGTGGACGATGTTGTGAACGGAGCTGACACCATAGAGGAGTCTCTCAGTCTGCAGGAAGAGCTTATTAGATTACTTCACAGTAGAGAGTTTCCTCTTCATAAATGGCGTGCAAACGATTCACGATTGCTGGAAAACATCCCATCTGAACATCGTGAAGCGCAAAAATCACGGAGTCTGGGCAACGAGCAGCAAGAAAACGTGAAGACTTTGCGTCTGTTGTGCCATCCACATAGCGATTGCTTCCCATTCCTAGCCACTGATGCAGAAAATAGTAACGTAAGATGGACTAAACGACGTATACTTTCTCGCGTTGCCTCTATATTCGATCCATTAGGACTTCTGGGACCAGTGGTAGTGATTTGCAAGGTGTTTCTGCAACATCTCTGACAGAGACAAATAGAATGGGACACGCCGTTACCAGACGACCTGAAGACACAGTGGGAACATGTGAATAATCATGTACCATCGCTGAATAGCATTCGAATCAAACGATGGGTGATCAGCAACGGAGGTAAGAGGTTGGAGCTACATGGATTCCCAGATGCCTCCGAGCAAGCATATGGAGCCTGCATTTACCTTAGAAGTGTCTGTGAAGAAAATAAAATCTCCATCCAGCTCTTAACTTCGAGATCTAGAGTAGTAACAATCAAGCAAATATCACTACCAAGACTTGAATTGTGTGCAACCCTACTACTGGCAAGATTAATGGAGGAGGTCAAACCTGGGTTACATTTCAACATCGCCAAAACTTACTTTTTAACAGATTCTACTGTTGTCTTAGCATGGTTGGCGAAGGAACCAACGTCATGGAAAACGTTTGTTGGAAATCATGTCTCTGATATCCAGCAACTCTCTGCACTAGACAACTGGAACCACGTATCCTCTAAGAGTAATCCTGCTGACATCATTTGTAGAGAAATTGCACCACAACAGCTAGATGACAGCAAGCTCTGGTGGACAGGTCCTTGCTGGCTCCATCAGCCACCATCAGCATGGTCTGTTAAACCATGAAGTATGCAGACGAATCAGCTGACGTACCAGAGTAACGTGATCAACATGTTTGCCTACCCGCAACTACTTGCATTGTTAATGAGACAGCCCAACATTATTCTTCATGGTCAAAACTGCAAAGAATTATTGCGTATGTGCTGAGATGTATAAACCATCTTAGGCGGCGACCCACTGAGAGACTTAGTGGAAACCTAACAGCAGGAGAACTTCACACAGCATCGAAGGCAGTCATTCGCATGGTGCAACAGCAAGATTGTTACAAGGAAACTGAAGAACAACAACATGGCCGACCAATCCCCAAGAAAAGCAAACTGAACTCACTTCACCCCTTTCTGGATGAGGAACAGTTGTTAAGGGTGGGCGGCAGATTGGAACAATCAAAAGTTTCTTACAGTCAGAAGCACCCCGTGATTCTTCCTCCTAAGCATCTTGTCACTAAATTAATAGTCATGAGCGAGAATCTTCGTTTGTTGCATGCAGGATCTCAGTTGCTGCTAGCAAGCCTCAGACAAAGGAACTGGACACCCAATGAAAGATCTGTAATCAGACAAATAATCCACAAGTGCCTTCCTTGCTACCGCTTGAAGGCAACCACTGCAACACAGCTCATGGAACAACTTCCGTCAGTGCGTGTAGAGCAAGGCAGACCTTTCCTTAATTTAGGGGTTGACTATGGAGGGCCACTACACTTAAGGAATTGAGGAAAGAGGAGAAAAATTAGGACCAAGGTCGACATTGCCTTGTTCGTCTGCATGGCAACAAAGGCAGTACACATTGAGCTTGTCACTGATTTGTCCTCCCAAGCTTTCATTGCTGCTCTTCGAAGATTCATATTACGACGAGGCGTTTGCGCAAACGTGTACAGTGACAATGGGAAAACGTTTGTCGGTGCAAGGAATGAGCTGATTGAACTGCGTAAACTGTTCGACTGTCAGTTTCACACAACCAAAATCCAGAACTATGCATCGCAGAACGGTATCCACTAGCATTTTATCCCACCTCATTCCCCGCATTTTGGTGAGCTGTGGGAAGCAGGCATAAAATCCATCAAGACACATTTGAAGAGAGTCTTGGGAAACCGAGTGCTGACGTTTGAAGAATTATACACACTTCTAATACAAACTGGAGCATGTTTGAATTCCTGACGCATTACACAACTTCCTGAGAACCCAGATGAGTTCTCACACCTTACTCCAGGCAAAGATTCTTATTGGTGCGCCGCGCGGTAGCCGCGCGGTCTAAGGCGCATTGTCACAGTCCGTGCGGCTCCCCCGTCACAGGTTCGAGTCCTACCTCGGACATGGGTGTGCAAGTTGTCCATAGCGTAAGTTAGTTTAAGTTAGAATGAGTAGTGTGTAGGCTTAGCGACCGATGGCTTCAGCTGTTTGGTCCCATAATACCATACCCCAATTTTTTTTCTTGTTGGTGAACCCTTAATAATTATTCCAAGCCAGGCTTACCTTCAGAACCATCATCCAGGTTGTCAAGATGGCAGCTCATCCAGCAGTGCGAGCAGCACATCTCGAATCGGTGGTTAACGGATTACCTATCACAACTTCAGCAGAGAACCAAGTGGTTATCATCAAATGACAATCTACAGCCAGGTACATTGGTTCTACTGAAGGAAGACAATTTGCCGCCTTTCGTGTGGCGGTCTGGGGTCATTGTTGGTACACACCCTGGTCCTGATAGTATGGTACGAGTTGTTTCAGTGCGCACAGTAATGTAAACTTATAAATGACCACTGCTGAAAATCTATGTTTTTCCGCAGGAGACATACACTCCAGTCCACATAACTATCAAATTACTAACTGAAGTGTTCCTTTTGTTTACAGTTGACAGTTACTTCAGTCATTTTATTTCCTTGTTTGTTTGGTGTAACTTGTGCTGCATGTGATTATTTGTATTTATGTAATTCATATAAATTAGGTGGGCGGAAAGTTCTGTATTGGTGCAATGTGCCACAAGGGCGCAGCAGCGACCGGACGTAAGAATTTTTTCTGCCCGTCTGTCCACACAATGCACGGCCGAACTTGCCGGGACAGGGGAGGGGAGACGTGCCGTGACCGCCAAGCAGCGGGCACGCATCTGTAACTGTGTCTCGCAATGTAGCGTCCAAATACAGTCCACCTCTGTCAGTCATGCCTTTCCTTTGCAACGAGTGATATGCATTCGGTTTCACTGTGGAACGAGGGAGGCAACGAAAAACTTACCGCGCGTTTTGCGGCTGCCTAGACCGAACGTTATTTGCTAACTATCATCGAGGGGTCTTTGTTAGACCTCCACTAAGTTCAGAGATGGCTGTAGCTGAGGGCACCTACCCCCCCCCCCCCCCCGCCTCCCCGGCGGTGTCTGAGTTCAACCCGCCTATGATCGATTCTACCTCCGACCTCCGCGGATGGGAGAGCACGTCGTAGATTGCGCGGATTTTATTTCTGTTCACTTTTTCTTTTCTCTTTCTTTACCCAGCTTTTATATTTTTTTCCGTGTCGCTGATGTATGTTCCACATAATTTCATAATACTAGTGAATATTACAAAAACAAAATGCAAATAAATAAATAAACAACAACAACGCCTCCCACTTTTGTTGTGTCATGTGTCTCCCACTCTCCTGTGCTCCACAGGCTCGGTGCTGGTGAGGGTGCAGTGTGGTCAGCCCTCGGGTTTCACCCCTGCCCGCTTTGCCCCCTGAGCCACTGCCATTCCACTATACCTTAAAAAAAAATAGTAATCCTATCGCTCACGATAAACGGGAAATCTCTGTTCGACTCCAAGTCCGGCATAGATTTTCACTGCCGTCAATCTAATATACAGCTGATGGTTGTTCAAGTTCGCAACTGTGAATACAGTTATGAAAAACGAATTAGTCTAGGGAACGATATTGCCCCTCTTCTTTATGTCCTAAGAATTTCGAGAGTCAGCTATCGGCACTGAAATTCATGGCTGCTGTTTCACGAAGATACACTCAAGTCATTGTCTTTGAATTTCTGGGACGCTGTCACACCTAGAAGAGTGAGCGATACACCGTGGTACTCCTGTGCCGTATCAAATCAGTTAAGAAGAAAGGGAGGCAGTAAGAGACTGAAAGAGATCCAAATGTACCGTGACAGTGAGCAACGACTCACCTCATTCGCTATAGATGAGGTGATTGTCAAATTAGGTCGTTTAGTGCTCCATTAACAGCATTACAGTCCAGATCTGAAGCTAACTGACCTCCATCTGTTAGGTCCTTTGGAGGACAGTGTTGAAGGCATAGACAAATTGAAAATTGCCGAGATAAAGTGTGCATATTGTCTACATTGTTTTGATTTTTGCTTTAGAGGTTCCACAGATTGGCTTACAAGCATGACTACTGAATACATTCCTCTCAATTTCATTTCTTCGGAGAAGGATATGCGTTTTGTTTTTCTGTAAGTTGGCTCGACTGACTGGCTGTGGGAAAGTGAAGGACGCGGGTGTAGACTGGTAAGTGCGTCGTAAAATTTTTCCTAGCAAAAAGGCTGACGTCCGAGCCAAGTACAAGTACAATGAACTGATGGGTGCTGTCAGAGATAGTGTTCCAGGTTCCAGTAACATTCTCGCAGAGGGCTGAAGTAGCTATGTGGATAGCTGTAACTTCCATTGTGCTCAGCAGTGTAAAGAATGCTTTCAAGACACATACAGATTTGCAAGAGGATGAGAAACACGATGCATTCAGAGCGAGAATGATCTATGGCCTGAAACGATTTAAGCAGTAACTGCTGCTTAAATTTTGTAAGGGAGTCCGTGTTGGTTCATCAGAATTATTTTTATAATAGAGGTAGACTCACGAGTGCATATGCGCAGTACCTCTCACTGGCCAAAACGTGAAGCCACTCGTATAGCTGGACAGAAATTCTGTTTCCTGCCCCACTCTAAATGATAAATGTGTATTAACCCTTTAGGTGAAGGGAGGTTGTTGCTGATATTACCAACTTTTCATTTGTTGGAACTCAGAACGTCTACTGCAACTGGCTATCGTGAATCCATTGCTGGCAAAACCAGCAAGCTTTTGAGAAGGAGAGCAGAGACACACTCTGCCTAAGATCTTCAGAGAAGGAAATCTTCACCTCAGATCTCCATAGGAGCAAAACTTGGTCTTAAACGTCCTGAGATGGAGCTTCTTCGTCTTGGACGATGCAGGGGCTGAACCTACAACTCTCAGCTGTCACTGGAACCATCCTCCGCACCTGAAATTTCGAACGATGGTGAGTATGACCTGCCCCTGCGTGCGTTGTGATAAGGGCAGCGCAAAGTCGTTTGTTTCAAGTTGGAGTCTCGCTTTTCTAAATTAATTCATGCAGTCAGCTAGTTAAACTCAGCATAGGCTTAGGCACTGGTGTTTCTATGTATTTTTCTGGTCCTTTTCTTCAATGTGTAGTCTAACTCAGCAATCACTGGCAATTTATGTGGACGTAGATAAATACTTCATTCTCAGTTCTATCTACTTGTGAAAAGTTCTGTGGGTAGCTTTTACAGTCAATTTGAACTTAGTGAGTTTTACAATCATTTGCTTTATCTATGCAATGATTGGAATCTGATTAATGCATCTTAGAATTTTGTTGTGACCTTTGCTTTCATTTCGTATTTCGATGAAACCTCTTTCTCGTTATACCTATGTGAGCTGTGGTACCCATATTTCAAGTTTAGTTTGGCAACGCCTATTTAAATTCAGATGCTTACTGATTTCTGTTGCACGACTTTGTCATAACATTTCACAAGGTTACCGGGTTCAGACATTGCTAGCATATCAGAGGTATGCTAAATGCTCAACCATAGTCTCGCAGTAGCTATAATGTATACATGAACAATCACTCCACATCATCTATAGTTAGAGCTATCTAGATAAGCTACTATTGAAGCTATGTCAGTTATTGCTTTATTTTCTGTGGAGTCATGGTAAATAGGTTTCCTTTTTGAGTCTGGAGTTGCCTCCGTATCTCAGCAAATAAAAAAAATCCATCAAGTGAAATAATTGTCTTTTTTGCCTAACTCTTCTTTCAGGTATTGGGTCCATCATTATCCACGTTGCTTGTGACAAGGTGAATAATGAGACCTTTGGCTCCAAATTCATGTTAAGTGGATTTTTTTTTTGTCCTACCCAAGTAAGAACAAGTTTCAGACATCGCCTGTGGGTGTTCATATTCTAATGTTAGGAACTGGTGATACAAATGTCACCAAGAAATGCTTACGAGCCGTGTTTTTTAAGTAAGTACCGTTTTGAAACAAAACAAAAACGTGCTAAGATATCTCAATAATTTTATTTTTACATGAAAGCCTATTCCTTAATGTACTTTTCTACATAAATTCCGCCAATATTGAGGCACTTGTCATAACGTTGTACCGGTTTTTGAATACCCTCTGAGCCAGATCGCTGGTCGATCATCAGCGATCGGCTTGTTATCTTTGGCGCGTCCCCAGGCATGAGCATCTTTGCGTTTTCGGCTGGGGCGCGCGGGACGGCGAGAGGCAGTCGGTTTGGGGTGGCCGGTGAGACTGGCGGAGTTGTGGCTCGGGCGTAAGCACATGTGTGATGCCTGTTACGATGGGGCTGTTTGCTAATCGTGAAACTCCTGCGGCGGATACTGGTTGCCTGGAAGGCATTTCATATAAACTGTGCCAAGCCTCGCAGTGAGAGTGGAGTCCGGAGTTGGTGTTGGCCTTGATGTTTGTACAAATTGAGGTGCCTGTGTGAGAAGCACGGCGTGGGCCTGTTGTTGCTTCGTCCTTCTGGCAGCCGCCGCAAGCGGATGTTCGGCCGGAATGTCTACAGTTTGTGGTGAGCATAGTGTGAACAAGTTCTCGTAGGATGTGCTCCTAGCCTGACTCAGCCTGTGTTATTTGTCTGTTACTGCTTCCGGGTGTCCTGTAAGATTTCACAGCTAAACTGTGTTTTTGTGGCATTCTGTGTTTCTGGCTCAGCCTCCGCCTAGAAAGGGGAAAGATTTGGAATTCCTTAATGCTGTAATTTAAACATATAAAAAAATTGTTCTTTCAGAATAAGCGCCTGTTTCTTTCCGACACTGCAGTTCAAAGAGGAGTGGCGTAATGTTAATGAGTATTTGTTATTCGTCAAATGAAGTGTATTTAATGTCTTGCTGTTTTCTGGGGCACGCAGCTGTGTTATTGAACTCATTTTGAAGTGTTCTGTGGGGTTAATGACTGCTCCCCATTTCAGTGTATTCTTTTGAGTAGTATTGTAAGGTTTTTTGGATATTTGTCAGTGGAGTTTATTGATTCAATTTTGTTTTTCTCTTTCTTTTGAATTACGGTGAATCGTTGACCTGGTTATTGGCTTAACTCGCGCTTCACGAACAAAATCAGTTAATATTGAAATTGTTTTTTTATTCCTGTTTAATGTGAGACGGATTTAAATGTAACTTCATGTATGTTATTTGAAATAAATGTGTTGGATTGACCTTAATGAATTATGTGCAATCGAAGTAAGGGACCCAGTCCTACATTTGTGCTTAACAGTGGCGCGAGGTTCTGGTTGTGAGCCCCGTGCTCAGACCACCCTCCTCATAGAAGTCTGCCGCCTGACTTGTTAACCACTGAATCACCACTGTTTTGACATCGTCATCGTCTTGAAGACGCTGACCGCCCAGGTGTGCAGGAACATATAGTAGTCACTGGGCGCAAAATCGGGGCTGTACGGAGGATGATCTAGAGTTTCCCATCGAAAATATGTGATGAGATCTTTGGTCTGACTCGCCACATGCGGACGGGCATTGTCTTGCAGCAAAACGATGCCCTTGCTTAACTTCCATGGACTGTTGCTTTGATTCTGGTGTGACGTAGTCCAACCATGTTTCATCGCCCGTAACAATTTGGCTTAAGAAATCATCACTGTCGTTGTGGTACAGCTCAAGGAAAGTCAATGCACTGTCTAAACGTTTGGTTTTGTGCACATCCGTCAACATTTTCGGTACCCAACGTGCGCAAAATTTTCGGCAATTCAATGCCATACAAAAAAAAAAACGAGAAACATTAGGAATGTCATACCGCAAGAAGGAAATCGTAAAGCGTCTGTTTTTTCTCACATGATTGTCCATTTCCTGCACCCAACTTTCATTAACGACCGAAGGACGCCCATTCCGTTGTTCATCATGCACTTTTGCGCGGCCATCTCTAAATGCTCTCACCCGCTTTCTTACCATTCCATCATTCATAATGTTTTCTCCGTAAACTGCACAGATCTCACGATGAATATCGATCGCTTTTAGGCCTTTAGCACTAATAAATCGTATAACCGCACGTACTTCACAGTCGGCGGGACTCACGATTATCGGAGGCATCTTAAAAACTCAGTACACAACGTAAACAAGGAAGAATCAGACTGTAGTGGTGTCAGTGCGTAGATTAAGGTACAGGCTTTCATGTAAAAATAAAATTATTGAGATATCTTAGCACGTCTTTTTTCTTAATTTCAAAACGGTACTTACTTAAAAAACACGCCTCATATATTGAGATGACGGTCACAACTGACTTATCTTAGTAGACAACCTCTATAAGGAAATGAAACTGATATGCAAATGGCTCCACGCTGGGTGCCCAGAATTTGATGAAACAAATTAATTGAATACCTGAACTGATAACTGGTTCCACAGTGGGTGCTAAAATGTGATAAAGTAAATTATGTGAGCATCTGAAATAGTAATGGCCCCACGCTGGTGCCAGACAACAGTAATTTCAAGTCGAGAAGTGACAAATAAAGTTAGCTGACTGTGGGTGCCGAAGTGTTTTGAACTGGAACTGATACATGGATTAAGTCCCAGTGAAAACAGATTGAAAGACTAAAACACGGAAACATTGACGTTTATTTTTATCTCAGCCATACAAATATAAACCTCAGGGCCGATTTGACTGGGAATAGACGTACCTCATGTGGATGTAGATGTGGATTTGGCTCAAAATGGTTCAAATGGCTCTGAGCACTATGGGACTCAACTTCTGAGGTCATTAGTCCCCTATAACTTACAACTAGTTAAACCTAACACCTAACTAAGGACATCACACACATCCATGCCTGAGGCAGGATACGAACCTGCGACCGTAGCGGTCTCGCGGTTCCAGACTGCAGCGCCTAGAACCGCACGGCCACTTCGGCCGGCAGATGTGGATTTACTCGGATGTGGGAAACCGCCTAAGAACCAAATACAGGCTGACCGCCACACCGGCAGGTGGATCTGGTCCGAGGCCGGCGCGCCTCTTCGAATCCCGGAAGTGACTGCCTAATGGACGTGGCTGTCAGGTCGGTTGTGGTGTCGTCCACATGGCTCCTAAGAAAATGTCGTTAAATTTCGGTCACACGAAAAATCACACAATTTAAAGATTGGCGCTTCAACTAAATAGCTGGTATTTACAACTACCTCTTCTTCTTCTCCTTCCTAAGTTAAGACCTGTTTCCTGTAGTACCCTTCCGTCTACCCTGAGCTTGTCCCTCCATCGTTTCCTAGAGCGCCCAATATTTTATTAACAGCTGGCGATTTATTTCTTACGATTTTCACACTCTTCCTTTCATTCCTTCTGTCTGTGTGTTCGTTCCATTCAGGCTTTCTCTAATGCATCCACTCATTAATGGAGTCCTCTAAACACACTTTTTTCTAATGCTTTCACTTCTCTTTGTATCTCTCAGAATTTTCCCTGTAATCCTTTTTCCGAATTTTCGTTTCCGTGGTTTCCAAAAGTCCCTTTGCTTTTGACGTTTCCGATCTTGTCTCAGCTGTATGTGTATCATAACTGGTTTCACTATTGTTTTGTACATTCTTGCCTTTGCATCTTTTCCTATATGCCTGTTTTACAAAGTAGTATTTAAAGATCCTGTCCCTTTGCTTGCTTTTGCTGCTTGTTCTCTAACTTCCTTTTCGATATTTCGACTGCTGGACACTGCAATACCAAGATATTTGAATGTCATTACCTGCTGAATAATTTTTCCATCCACTTCCAGTTTGCATCTAATTGGTTCCAGAGATGATGTCATACATTTGCTTTTTTGAGTGGATATTACCATATTTAGGTTTTTCGCCGCTACGTTAAATATACTGGGTGATCAAAAAGTCAGTATAAATTTGAAAACTTAATAAACCACAGAATAATGTAGATAGAGAGGTAGAAATTGATACACATGCTTGGAATGACATGGGGTTTTATTAGAACCAAAAAAAAAGTGTTGCTAGACGCGTGAAAGATACCTTGCGCGCGTCGTTTGGTGATGATCGTGTGCTCAGCCGCCACTTTCGTCATACTTGGCCTCCCAGGTCCCCAGACCTCAGTCCGTGCGATTATTGGCTTTATGGTAACCTGAAGTCGCAAGTGTATCGTGATCGAGCGACATCTCTAGGGATGCTGAAAGACAACATCCGACGCCAAAGCCTCACCATAACTCCGGACATGCTTTACAGTGCTGTTCACAACATTATTCCTCGACTACAGCTATTGTTGAAGAATGATGGTGGACATATTGAGCAATTCCTGTAAAGAACATCATCTTTGCTTTGTCTTACTTTGTTATGCTAATTATTGCTATTCTGATCAGACGAAGCGCCATCTATCGGACATTTTTTGAACGTTTGTATTTTTTTGGTTCTAATAAAACCCCATGTCATTCCAAGCATGTGTGTCAATTTGTACCTCTCTATCTACATTATTCTGTGATTTATTCAGTTTTCAAATTTATACTGACTTTCTGATCATCGGATATGTAAAAGTTTCTGCAGGTTATCTTGACTGCTTCCCAGTAGAACAGCATCGTCAGCGTAACAAATGAGTTTTATTTCTTGATCCCCCTCTCTATAACCACTGCCAGCCCATAATTTCCTTATCACCTCTTTCATGACTAGTTACTGTATTAAGCAGCAGTGCGCTCAAAGAGTCATCCTGTCTAATGCCACTATTAACTGCTATGCTGGTAGTTAAACTGGAGCCAATTTTCACCTGAATGTATCTGTTAAAATAAATGTCTTAATTGTTTATATTACAGGGTGTTTTAAAAATGACCGGTATATTTTAAACGGCAATAAAAACTAAACGAGCAGCGATAGAAATACACCGTTTGTTGCAATATGCTTGGGACAACAGTACATTTTCAGGCAGACAAACTTTCGAAATTACAGTAGTTACAATTTTCAACAACAGATGGCGCTGCGGTCTGGGAAACTCTATAGTACGATATTTTCCACATATCCACCATGCGTAGCAATAATATGGCGTAGTCTCTGATTGAAATTACCCGAAACCTTTGACAACATGTCTGGCGGAATGGCTTCACATGCAGATGAGATGTACTGCTTCAGCTGTTCAATTGTTTCTGGATTCTGGCGGTACACCTGGTCTTTCAAGTGTCCCCACAGAAAGAAGTCACAGGGGTTCATGTCTGGCGAATAGGGAGGCCAATCCATGCCGCCTCCTGTATGTTTCGGATAGCCCAAAGCAATCACACGATCATCGAAATATTCATTCAGGAAATTAAAGACGTCGGCCGTGCGATGTGGCCGGGCACCATCTTGCATAAACCACGAGGTGTTCGCAGTGTCGTCTAAGGCAGTTTGTACCGCCACAAATTCACGAAGAATGTCCAGATAGCGTGATGCAGTAATCGTTTCGGATCTGAAAAATGGGCCAATGATTCCTTTGGAAGAAATGGCGGCCCAGACCAGTACTTTTTGATGATGCAGGGACGATGGGACTGCAACATGGGGCTTTTCGGTTCCCCATATGCGCCAGTTCTGTTTATTGACGAAGCCGTCCAGGTAAAAATAAGCTTCGTCAGTAAACCAAATGCTGCCCACATGCATATCGCCGTCATCAATCCTGTGCACTATATCGTTAGCGAATGTCTCTCGTGCAGCAATGGTAGCGGCGCTGAGGGGTTGCCGCGTTTGAATTTTGTATGGATAGAGGTGTAAACTCTGGCGCATGAGACGATACGTGGACGTTGGCGTCATTTGGACCGCAGCTGCAACACGGCGAACGGAAACCCGAGGCCGCTGTTGGATCACCTGCTGCACTAGCTGCACGTTGCCCTCTGTGGTTGCCGTACGTGGTCGCCCTACCTTTCCAGCACGTTCATCCGTCACGTTCCCAGTCCGTTGAAATTTTTCAAACAGATCCTTTATTGTATCGCTTTTCGGTCCTTTGGTTACATTAAACCTCCGTTGAAAACTTCGTCTTGTTGCAACACCACTGTGTTCTAGGCGGTGGAATTCCAACACCAGAAAAATCCTCTGTTCTAAGGAATAAACCATGTTGCCTACAGCACACTTGCACGTTGTGAACAACACACGCTTACAGCAGAAAGACGACGTACGGAATGGCGCACCCACAGACGGCGTTGTCTTCTATATCTTTCACATCACTTGCAGCGCCATCTGTTGTTGAAAATTGTAACTACTGTAATTTCGAAAGTTTGTCCGCCTGAAAATGTACTGTTGTCCCAAGCATATTGCAACAAACGGTGTGTTTCTATCGCTGCTCGTTTAGTTTTTATTGCCATTTCAAATATACCGGTCATTTTTGAAACACCCTGTAAGTTTGGAAGGAATCCCACGATTGTAGAGCAGGTTTACTACATCTGTTAACAGAATCCTATCGAGGAGCCTTCTGAAAATCAACATAATAAAGACAAGGTGGTCTGCTGTATTCAAAGGCCTTCACTGCAACCTGTCTAAGAATGAATACGAATGAATACTGCATCAGCACATGACACACCGGATCTAAAACTGCCTCCCTGCAACGGTTGTAGCGCTTTTTATTTTAATTCCTATTATTTTTGTTCTGAGTTTAAGAACACAGCTCAGTACATTTATCCCATGGTAATTGGATGGGTCTTTCTTATCTCCTTTTTTGTACATCAGAATTCTAATGCTAGTTCTCCATTCATTTGGAATTTTGTTATCAGTTATAACATCTTTAATCAACTTGGTTAATTGTTCAGTTAGTGGATATCCACCATACTTCAGCAATTCATTGGGAATCCACTCTGTACCTGGAGACTTTCTACATTTTATCGGACTTACTGCTTCTTCAACCTCTGCAAATGAAACAGTTACATCATCATTTACTTGTATACTGATCTCCGATCTCTCTTTGTTTTCTGGTAATTTTTTACCATTGTACAACTTTTTAAATATTTAACCCACGGTTCCTCATTCATCTCGTTCAGTTACAAAATTTCATTTAATTCTTTCCTCTATTGTTATGTCGTTCTTCAATTTTTTTTTTATTTTTATTTTTTTTTTTTTTTGCAATGCAAGAGTCATGTTATAAATTTACAAGCCGGCCGGGGTGGCCGAGCGGTTCTAGGCGCTACAGTCTGCAAGCGCGCGACCGCTACGGTCGCAGGTTCGAATCCTGCCTCGGGCATGGATGTGTGTGATGTCCTTAGGTTAGTTAGGTTTAAGTAGTTCTAAGTTCTAGGGGACTGATGAACTTAGAAGTTAAGTCCCATAGTGCTCAGAGCCATTTGAACCATTTGAACCGAATTTACAATTACAAATGACTTACAGTGGAACCATCACAAAGATAACCGTAATGGGGAAGGAGAATGAGAGACTGGATTTTATTGTCTCAAAGCTTAGAGGATTATACAAATCTAATAAAGAGACTGCCTACACTATGCTTGTTCGTCTTCTTTTGGAATACTGGTGCTCAGTATGGGATCTTTATGGGGTTGGATTGACGAAAAACATCCAAAAAAATTCAAAAAAGAGCAGCTAGTTCTGTATTACTGCGAAACACATGATCGAATGTCATGGATATGATTAACGAGTGTTGTGGTAGTGGCCGCGTGGTCTAAGGCACCATGTCACGGATTGCACGGCCCCTCCCGTCGGAGGTCCGAGTTCTCCCTCTGGTATTGATGTGTGTGTTGTTCTTAGCACAGGTTAGTTTAAATAGTGTGTAAGTCTAGGGAGCGATGATCTCAACAGTTTGGGCCCTTAACAATTCACACACGTCTGAACATTTTGTTGTGGTTATGATTAGCGAGTTAGGGCGGCAACCATTAAAACAAAGCCATTTTTCCCTGCGGCGAGATATTTTCACGAAATTTCAATCACCAGTTTTCTCCTCCGATTGCAAAAAAAAAAAAAATTTGTTGACTCTCACCAACATGTGAAGAGGAGACCATCGCAATAAAAGAAGAGATATCAGAGCTTGCACAGAAAAGTTTCATTGTGCATCTTTCTCACATGTTCTTCGACATTGGAACAGTCGAGAAATAGTCTGAAAGTGGTTGTATAGAGTATGTGGGGTAAAGCTCCACATGTGGTAAAAACGCAGCGAGTTTTTGAAATGGCCGCCATTGGTTCAACAGTTGATCACCTCGTAGGGGGTTTGTCTTATTGTAACATATTGTTACGTGAAAGTTCGTCCCAGCAGGTCACTCTAGAGATAATTATATAAAGAAAGCCTGTTTTTATTACTTACATGTGACTTTTCTGATGTTTCACTTAACACTACTGCGCTACTTAACACTACGGCATTTTACCTTCACTTTCGAGTGGCAATAATTGTTCCTGTTGGTCCCCAAAATCAGAATGGCGCATTAGTGAGAAAAAACGAAAATGGAGCAAATCCCCACAGATGTTTTGAGTTAATCCCCGCAGCTCCAACTGTGTGACGGGAATTCCAGGAGCCTACAAATTTCTTGAAATACATGATGCGTCATTTATTGGCACTGTCGGTGTGACAATAAAACCGGCGATACTCACAGGAATGAACACAGCATAATTCAATAACGCAATAACTTTTTCAGAGGACCTAAAAAAGTACACATCTAGACAGCTTAGCCTCAGTATTTGAATTCTTTCAGGTTCTCCTTTCGTGGAGAAGAAAGTATTATTTTTGTGCAAAAGTGGTAGGTTCAAATTTACGAGATATTTAAATTCAATATTGTGTTGGAGAACTGAGTTACAACACAATAATGTTACACAGGGTTATTTCAAGTGTTTTTATTCTGCAATCATCCGTTTTTATCCTTATATACGTCAAATAGGGGTAAGACCCACACTGCGGGGCTTTACCCTGTTTCTTTTGTGGGTAAAACCTGGCAGGTTTTTTATTTGCTACTCTGTGAGTTATAATAATCAGATAGAGCTGGAATTTGGATGGGTAATGGGTAACAACCCGGTATATAACTTCAATTTGAATAGCATGAAAACCTACCTCTCAATTGGCCACAATATTAGAGAAACTGAAAACTGCGGGGTATTACCCCCACCCAACTTCTAAGGTGTCAAGCAAATCCAACACCTTCCATGAAAACCCTGACATGATAAGCAAATCCAGTAGTATGTCACATAGCTCCGAATAAATCGCGACATTAAATTAACCAAAGTAATACGAGTAACAAGTGAGCAAATGGAATACCACAGACTAACGGACTAACACAAGAATGCCTAAATGCATGTTATACCTACCCACCGTGAGCCAGACGCAGTTCCGAGGGGAGAAACGAGAACAGAAGCCGAGAGCAGAACCGTGTTAAGCTAGACGGCCCTACGATAAGGGACGGACACGCACGTCACCAGCTAACCACCAGGACCACCCCTCAGCCCATGTTAAAAGCTAGAGCCCTCCAGAAGAACAGGATAGATCTTACGATAACACTAAAAGGGCCACACCAGCCGCAAGTTTTAGCGTGAGACTTTTTCGCGTCTCTGTTACGTTGCAAATGTTAAAAACATTGCCCCACCACGGAAAGTAACCACCAGGACCACCCCCAGCCCATGTTAAAAGATAGAGCCCTCCAGAAGAACAGTATAGATCTTACGATAACACTAAAAGGGCCACACCAGCTGCAAGTTTTAGCGTGAGACTTTTTCGCGTCTCTGTTACGTTGCAAGCGTTAAAAACATTGCCCCACCACGAAAAGTATAACGTCTCTCATTGGATAGACAGAATTTTTGCAGGCGGACCTTAAGGTTAACATTGAGACCCTGATTGGTCAGATGAAAATACAGCCAGATAGTTTTATTTAAACCAACTTCGGTAAATTGTAGCAAGGAGAAGTTAGGAGAGAGTTGCTACCGAAATGGCGAGATGCATAGAGCTGCGCCGGCCGCCGCCCCCTGACGAACACCGACAATGTAATGAACGCACGCGATGCCGCATTTTTGAGCGCATAAGGCTTCACTCAGAACTGCAGAAGTCTCATCTGTTACATCCCCTTTTTACGTAATACTAGTGTCGATCGTCAATTAAAGCTCATAGTGTTCACATTTGCTACGTAAGTTAAAATCTGAAACACGATGATTTTTCTGTTATATAATTATTGAGAAGCCACATCAGCCACTGTAATTTACGACAAGTTAGATAAGTAATTAAAGATAATTGAGGGTCACTGTAGACCAATTTGATAGTTTTCTCTTTTGTTAAACTTAATTTAAACCTAAATTATAGATGTGATATGGCATAGGTCATCCTTCGATCCATTGTAGAACTTGGAAACCCATTCAGGGAATATTCGTTCACATTTTTGTTGAACGCAGTTGGTTTTTACCATCCTGTATTAAAACATTTCCTTTTATCAATAGTGCAATTTATAAACGATGTTTTGTGAGTAGAATAAAATTTCCAATGGTAAACTTAACTGCTTTTTCGACGTTATTTTACCAGCTAACTAAAAATAGGAAAGCCTTGAACCCCTTCCACTAAATTTAGTTAGAATTAAGATTCTTTTACAGGGAGTGCAGTGGAGCTGACGCTGAAATCATTTGGTTATATCATCGCTAGTCTCACTGAACTCTTCTGAACTCTACATGTCATGTGTGGTCTGGCGTCTCCTTACCAGCAACAGGTCCCAGGTTCAAACTAGTCAATTCCCTAAAACACACGCTCAGAGCGTCGCTGCGCGAAAGTGGTAGGGAGACACGACTTGGAACAGACAGACACCACGCAGAATGTTAGAAACCTACTATGTATTGCAGACGAGTCATGAACTTGTAGGTGTAGATGTAAGATTAACCACAGTGCGCCGCTAAAACGAGTAGCTGAAGTACGTCTTGTCGCAGCACCATTTTGGAGATTCTGTCGCGGACATTAACTACCTGCAGAGCGGTGTCCTTGACCTCCACCCGGCAGCCAGCTAACTCGACCCTGGGGATCTTTCCGCCAACTGTGGAACACATTTGCAGCTCGCATTTCTCGGAGTCTTTTTTTTTCTCCATTTTCCCTATCCTAAGATTTCCGCTGTGTAATGAGACAGTAGAAGCGGAGCGACGTAAGCAGTTCGCTCTTGTGGTCCCATCTCGGGCTCTGCTAAAATGGCATGAGGACGGGAACCTAAACCTCCAAAGACATTGTCAAGGAAAGAATTAAGCATAGTGCTGCTTAACCGGCGTCCGCAACGTCTTGGCAGTTAAGATAATGACGGCGAGGCGTGGTGCGGCCCGCATCAACTGCGGCCTCGCAAAAATTTCCGAGTGGAGTTTGCGAGTCGTTCCGCGGCCCGAGGCGCGATGCCAGCTAATGGCGCACTGAGGCGACGGCCACGGCCAATGAGATTAGCCCTGCCTGCGGCGTGGCGGCCCTGCTACCAAAAGGGTTGGCAGCCCCTCTCGTCACGTGTCATGCCTCTGCGCGAGTTTTTATCGCCGTCGTCGTCGGCGTCGCCGTTAATACCGCAGGTAATTAGCACTGGTTCGCTGCTAATTCTCGTGTAACGGCCCACAGTCGGTTGGCTTCCTTTTTTTATGCATAAAAGTACCCACAAGAGCGTGACGGCGCACAAACTCTTCCAGCTCTCGGTTCAGGAGCTACAGGCGACGTGATTTCCCTCGCGTACAGCAAAGCCTAGCGAGTGCCGCCGCTGCAACGCTGGTAAAAACACACTTGTCGTCCTGCGAAGGCGTTGCTGCTTTTATCGTTTCTTTCTTTGTTGTGTTACGGTGGCACTGCTTAAGAGAAAAGCGGTGTAAAAACACTAAGGTCCCTAACGTTATTATTAAAAGAAAAAAATTCGAAGAACTGTTCTGTACTATCGTACGCTACTGATTTCATACGGGTGGACGTCCCTACACTGACCGGACGCACAACTGAAGGCTATTGGTTTGACGTCATGATAAGCGTCTCAGGTTACTACAATCGCGGTCCGAGATACCTAACGTCAGAATGGCGACGGGTACAGTAAGCACCCTGTGGGCACGAGCAGCACGACTAGCAAATTCCTGCACAGAAGAACCTCGTTTATCCGGCACTCATTAACGCGGATCTATGTTACATTTGAATCTTTTTCTCTTATGGACAGTAGCTGTACATATTTTGGTACTCAGGAAGCAACAGCGTACACAACCGATAACGACAGTTAGTACATTTAAATTCAACCAACCAGCAAAACAATAGTTGACAGTGAATTGGACAGATATGTATCCAGCAAGACAGTCCATGGAGGGAGGGACCCTCCATGGTATAAAGTTATCGTAAGGAGACTACCGCATTGCATAATAAATGCAACTTTTTCATTTTTTTTATTTGTTGCCACCTTGTTTCTAAGAAATATCACATTCTCACAATATGAAATTGTACAAACACAGAATGTTAAACATATTTGATTCCTCCTTATTTTTGAAAAGGTTTCACAGTATTGAAGCTTTAAATACCTATAGACTTCAAAGTAATTAAGAAACGGAAGTACTTATAATGAACGAATTATGTATAGAAGATAGGATTTTAAGAAGGTAGAAAAGAGGTTATGACATATTGTAACTACATTATAACTTCGAAAAATATTCTCGATCGCAAAACCCGGTTTCTCAGTCCCCCAAATCCGCCAGTACTGCTTATTCAGAATCCATCCAAAAGAAAGTGGACCTCGTCGCTAAATCAAAACATATTTACATCAATATTCGCCAATTCTGTGGAAAATTGTATCGGCAAACCTCAACAATCGTTCAATGGCCCTGAAACTTAATGGCTAATAGTTTAAATATTGTATGGGCAGACGTCTTCAACAACAATTTGTAGCATTGTCTCCCGGTTGATTGCCACCTGTTGTGCAGCTCGTCTGATCGAACTCCTGGAGATGTCTTCTCGATGCTTACAAGCGTTTTCACCCTTTTGGGACGACCGTCTTTGCCATCAGTGTCATCCGAACACTACCTGTTCTAGAATGAAATTTTCACTCTACAGCGGAGTGTGCGCTGATATGAAATTTCCCGGCAGATTAAAACTTTGTGCCGGACCGAGACTCGAACTCAGGACCTTTGCCTTTCGCGGGCAAGTGCTCTACCATCTGAGCTACCCAAGCTCGACACACGCCGCGTCCTCAGAGCTTTAATTCCGCCAGTACCTCGTCTCCTACCTATCTCCAGTTTTAATCTGCCAGGAAGTATCATATCAGCGCACACTCAGCTGTAGAGTGAAAATTTCAGTCTAGAAACATCCTCCAGGCTGTGGCTAAGCCATGTCTCCGCAATATCCTTTCTCCCGGGAGTTCTAGTTCTGCAAGGTTCGCAGGAGAGCTTCTGTGAAGTTTGGAAGGTACGAGACGAAGTACTGGCGGAATTAAAGCTGTCAGGACGGGGCGTGAGTCGTGCTTGGGTAGCTCAAATTATAGAGCACTTGCCCGCGAAAGCCAAAGGTCCCGAGATCGAGTTTCGGTCCGGTACACAGTTTTAATCTGCCAGGAAGTTTCTCTACCTGTTCTCTCAAACTTGCTATTCAGTTACTTTACTGTTAGCACACCTGGGCCACTTGTCTTCAGATTGAACTCGGTCGAAAACTGGCTTTCAGCCGGAATTGGGCTGTTATTGCTCGCATAGTAAGCCTTCACAAGCACTATGCTCTCAGGCATGCTGTACCGTGACACTTTCACGTGCAAATGGCCAACAACAAAATGGTTCAAATGGCTCTGAGCACTATGGGACTTAACATCTGAGGTCATCAGTCCCCTAGAACTTAGAACTACTTAAACCTAACTAACCTAAGGACATCACACACATCCATGCCCGAGGCAGGATTCGAACCTGCGACCGTAGCAGTCGCGCGGTTCCGGACTGAAGCGCCTAGAACCGCTTGGCCACCGCGGCCGGCTTGGCCAACAACAACTAGGCGCGTGCGCAAGCGTATACTTATTCCCATCACGCCCACGGCCAACCGTGCAGTTTGAACGTCCTAACGCCAACCGTTCATCTACATCTACATCTACATCCATACTCCGCAGCCCACCTGACCGTGTGTGGCGGAGGGTACCTTGAGTACTTCTATCGGTTCTCCCTTCTATTTCACTCTCGTATTGTTCGTGGAAATTCGTGGAAAAATGGTGCAAATGGCTCTGAGCACTATGGGACTTAACCGCTGAGGTCATCAGTGCTCTAGAACTTAGAACGACTTAAACCTAACTAACCTGAGGATATCACACACATCATGCCCGAGGCAGGAGTTGAACCTGGGACCGTAGCGGTCACGCGGTTCCAAACTGTAGCGCCTAGAACCGCTCGGCCACTTCGGCCGGCTGTTCGTGGAAAGAAAGATTGTTGGTATGCCTCTGTGTGGGCTCTAATCTCTCTGATTTTATCCTCATGGTCTCTTCGCAAGATATAAGTATGAGGGAGCAATATATTGCTTGACTCCTTGGTGAAGGTATGTTCTCGAAACTTCAACAATAGCCCGTACCGAGCTACTGAACGTCTCTCTCGCAGAGTCTTCCACTGGAGTTTATCTATCATCTCCATAACGCTTTCGCGATTACTAAATGATCCTGTAACGAAGCGCGCTGCTCTCCGTTGGATCTTCTCTATCTCTTCTATCAGCCCTATCTGGTACGGATCCCACACCGGTGAGCAGTATACAGGCAGTGGGCGAACAAGCGTACTGTAACCTACTTCCTTTGTTTTCGGACTGCATTTCCTTAGGACTCTTCCAACGAATCTGTCTGGCATCTGCTTTACCGGAGATTAATTTTATATGGTCATTCCGTTTTAAATCACTCCTAATGCCTACTCCCAGATAATTTACGAAATTAACTGCTTCCAGTTGCTGACCTGCTATATTGTGGCTAAATGATAAAGGATCTTTCTTTCTACGTATTCGCAGCACATTACGCTTGAGTACATTGAGATTCAATTGCCAGATGTTGTGACGATTTTATTTCACATAGTTCAATAACTGTTACCCTGTATATGCCACTAACAGACGCTCGTCTCATCCCACTCCCTTCCTCCTTTGAAAGCCTAGCCGAAACTTCCAGGGCAGCCCGGCACAAGAAGTCACTACCCTGGGCCTCTCTCTGCTAACCCCGGCTCACCATGGACCCAGCTACACTACAGAAAATATCACATGTAATACGGCCACTAGGAAACAGATGGAATCAATATAAATGCAGGCAGCTTACTCCTGGAAGTTGGTGAAGTTACTTTTTAGAAGCATTAAATGTTTTGTTAATTGGTGGGAACAGAATTCAAATAGTAATGACTTTAAATCACTTGTGAATGGTACACGAGGTGTGCTAACCCAGAAGTGGACTGACACAGACCACAGCTGTCTATAAGTAGCTGCAGTAATATTCAATGTCTTCAATGCCAGTAACTCAAAGTTGGAATCGACCAACTCATACAAATACTTGGTCGTAATAATTTGTAGAGATTTGAAATGGAAGGATCACACAGTCTCAGTCGTGGGTAAAGCGGGTGGCAGACTGCTGTTCATTGGCAGAATACTAAAGAAATGCACTTAGTCTACAAAGAATACTGCATACAAAACCGTTGTGACTTATGTATGGAAGCCATACCAAGTAGTACTAACAGAGGATACAGAACGGATACAGATAAGGACAACACGAATTATCACAGGGTTTCTCGACCCACTAGAGAGCGTGTCGAAGATGCTGAGAGAATTGAAGTGGCAGACGCTTGAAGATAGAGGCAAACTATCCCGTGAAAACCAACATGACAAAGTTTGCAACAACAGCTTTAAATGGGGATTCTTAAAATTCATGGTGAAACCTTCAGCCGTGATTTACTTTGTACAATTCGCCATTAGTTTCGGTCCATGACCATTATCAAGCTTAGCTGCCATAAATGGCAGAAAAGTTATACTAGCCGTTTGTGCCAGCTAAGCTTGATAATGGTCACTGACCGAAAGCAGTAGCGAATTGTCCAAAATAAATGATAGCTGAAGGTATCACCATGAATTTTAACAATTATTTGGCAGCTGAATATCCCCACCTGCAAACATACATAAATTTAAGTGATTAATCTAGGAATCTGCTACAAACCACAAGTATCGCTTCCACTGGGATTGCAATAATTACGCACGCACAAAGGAATGTGAGCAGTCGTAGTCCCTACCCTCCAAACGTGAATTGAACAGTGAAAAGCCTAATAACTAGAACAATGGGACGTATCCCTTGCCACGTATTTCACAGTGCTTTGCAGAGTACAGATGTAGATGTAGCTTTACATGTCGATGCAGAGAAATGGTACGTGGCACAGAGACGGTTAAAAAGATAACCTAGAGTTGTGCAGAGTGGATTGTCCCGTTTGTTACGAGTGTAAAACAAAAAAAAAAAAGAGAGAAATAAGGGTAGAATGGATAAGGCAGAACTATTGAAAAAGATTATTTCTGAATTTAGTGTTGGAATTACAACGGTGTCAGAAGGGAAGAATAGCAGGCACGACATTGAAGAGTTTTGTTCCGATTCGTAGTTTCTGCAGACGGGTTGTGATAGTGATGATGGATTATCTGACGAATTTGGTGCTCGTTATGGAGATATTATGACGCATACAGAGGGAACAACTCAGCTGGATGTCATATGTAAATTGAAGGTAGACAGGTGGAGAAAGGGAAAGGATTGCTAATGGCACCTGCTTCGGGACATTACGCGGAATCATCAGCGACGAGTGAAAATGCACAGCAGACTGGGATCCGAACATGGGATCTTTTGCTTACTAAGCAGGTGCATTAACCACTGTGCCATCCGGGAGACAGTGTTATCGCAGCTGCTTGTACTACCTCGACACACCTCACTGCCAACCCACATTCCCACCGATCGCCACCTATCTGCAGTCCCTGTCCATATCCTCTATGCTCGCTACTCTGAGATTCCCGCAGAAGGTCGGACGTTCTTGTCCATCTCCACGGAAGAAAGTGGATCCATTTGCCCAACTAGGAGAATCAATTAGCCTATATGAATGTGTGGTGTCTGTTCTTTCTGACATGTCCGAAAGAACGGATACAACACGGACATGTCCGGAAGAGAACAGACACCACACATTCATATAGCATATAGGTGATTCGCCTAGATGGGTAGTGGATCCACTTTCTTCCGTGGAGATGCATGAGTACGTCCGACCTTCTGCGGGAATCTCAGAGTAGCGAGCATAGAGGATATGGACAGGGGCTCCGGATAGGTGGCGATCGATGGGAATGTGGGTCGGCAGTGAGGTGTGTCGAGATAGTACGCGCAGCTGTGATAACACTGTGTCCCGGGGGCACAGTGGTTAATGCACCTGCTTAGTAAACAAGAGATCCCAGGTTCGGATCCCGGTCTGGTTCACGATTTCACTGGTTGTCTTTGATTCCGCGTAATGTCCCGATGCAGCTGCCCACAGTAAACCCTCCCCTTTCCTTTCTTTTCCTTTCCTTTCTTTCACAGTCTACCTTCAAGTGACATACAATGAATCACCGCTGCAGATTTCCTTTGGTGTCTGTTCTTTCGGACATGTCGAAAAGAACAGATACCAGCCGGCCGCGGTGGCCGTGCGCTTCTAGGCGCATCAGTCCGGAACCGCGCGACTGCTACGGTCGCAGGTTCGAATCCTACCTCGGGCGTGGATGTGTGTGATGTCCTTAGGTTAGTTAGGTTTAAGTAGTTCTAAGTTGTAGGGGACTGATGACCACTGCAGTTAAGTCCCATAGTGCTCAGAGCCATTTGAACCGTTTTTGAACAGATACCACGAATTCATATAACAACTGGATGTCGGCCGCGCAGGGTAGCCGCGCGGTCTAGGAAGTCTTGTCACGGCCCACACGACTCCCCCCGTCGGAGGTTCGAGTCCTTCCTCGGGAGTGGGTGTGTGTGTTGTCCTTAGCTTAAGTTAGTTTAAGTTATATTAAGTAGTGCGTAAGCTTAGGGACCGATGACCTCAGCAGTTTGCTCCCATAAATTTCCCCACAAATTTCCAATTTTTTTTTTTTTTGTAATAATCGGGTATTTGGAATGGCTGCCCGAAATAATGTTGGTGAAATGCCTGCCTGATCGCTTGGCACATAAATGACATACTAGTCCGGCTTAATAGAATTTATTGATTATATCAGTGTATAAAGCTCACCATATTCTTTTCTCAATATCTCATCAAAATGTATAAGGAAATATTGTATAATTTGTTTGGTGTAGAAAGGGCTGTGCCCCTGCATAGTCGGCTATCAGACTTACGTATATGCTTTGCGGACTAGATAAGGTGCGTGCCTCACCTCGGTGGTTCGTCAATAGAAGAATCGCTAAGTCCGCCACAGCGTCTGTAGCCGAGAGCCATGCCGGTACACAGCGCTCCAGTCGCGGACACCTATTCGTGTTCGCGTGGTCACGTGTGCCCTTGTCACCGCGCCTGTAGACTTCCGCGTATACATACTTAACGTCGCGCGTTGGTCGGGGCCCTCAACGGCGAACAGCCGCCACGAGTTTCGGTTACTGACCCAACGCGCTGCTGCTTCCCATCACACAGTGTCGTCTCACCCTCGTCGTGAGCGATGTACGATGCTGGTCTCCCGTGAGCCATTCCCGAAAACACCGCTTGGCAGGGTCTGCATGATGACTGCCCATGAGCTCACCACCTCGTGGAGCCCTATCGTTGTGGTGGCTTGCTGCTCAAGAGTTTCTACCCTCGTGGAAAGGTGACATTGCCCATCAAAGCTTCCCTTGCTGCCCTCCACTGTGACATTCAAGGACTTCGCACTAGTGAGCACCTGTTAGGCACTGTGAAGTATAGACATTTCGGTTGTTATCAAGTTGTCTGGACATTACCCTAAGGAGCCATTCATTGGTTACTTCATATTCACAAAGAAACAGATGTTATAGCAAATAGTATTTCAATTCTGTCAGTTACACCACTCGGCAAAAAGGATACTTCATTTTGTGTGTTTACATAAATTTTGGTCGATAGCAAAAAGAACATTTATTCAGGTATTCACGAAAATATTTAAAGGAACAGCACGCTTCCTACACTATGGACCCCTGTGTAGAAACATGCCCACCAACTATCGTTTGTGGCGCACAACTTCTTTGTGTTGCGATTTTCTTTTCCTTCAGTGTAATTAAAGTGTAGCTACTCACAGAGGTCGAGTGTGGGTTGTAATTCGCGTATGCTAGCGAAACTTGTTAGATATTCTTCTGCGTTAATGTGGGAGTGATTTAAGCTGGTAAAAAATTAGACCAATTTTGGCCACCACGTGCAAATTTGCCTATGTACAGGATGTCTTCCACGTCTCCGGTGCTCACATTGAACAAATTGTGTAAGCAGTGGTTAATAATGTCAACATTATGCTTTTCTCACCTGTTTGACCTTTTCTGCTCACGTCCCATTCGCAATCCATTACATATGGAAACACTTCTATAGGACTTCTTTGCATTCATAGTGCTAGTTTGCTCCTGGTAGCCAAATTTGGGACTAATTTTTTATCAGCGTAAATTGGTTGCGCATTAACGCATTAGAATATCTACCAAATTTCATTGCCATACGATAATTACAGCACATATTGGAACTCTGTGAGTAGCTGCACATAAATTACAACCACCTGATATTTGGCTGGAAAAACAAAACTCTGTAACAACCCGCTCGGCTCTCGGGAGTAGGGGATTGAAAGACGCCGACAAAGGAGAAGAAACTGTCAGGAAGCACATGAAGAGGATGGTAGCCAATCTGCCGAAATACCGTGGAAATCTGAAGTTACCCGAGAATGCTGTAGATCAGTAAACCAACTAGCAGTAACGGGGAATTCGTACTCATACCGAAACGGCACCCTTTTTTTCCAACCCGATTACACTTTTCTAGGCCTCGTTACACGGAATATGATGAGGCAAGTAACTCAGAGCGCTGTGTAACAACCACTTACGAGATGGCACAAGTGTACATAACACTTCAGCAAAATGACTACATTGTCATTTATGCAACACATGGCAATACCGTGGGCTCAGTAATGCCACATGTTCGCATATACACGAACAAAGAAATAAACTCGAATCATTGACTCGGTACAGTATACCTTCTGAAACAACTTGTAAAATAATTCTGTAATGCAAAATGTTGAAAGGGAGAATAACAAATAATTTGGCTGAAGATCATATAAGCTCGGAAGAAGCACCACAAATTATATATTCTAATCATTAACTCAGAAATCTGATAGCAAGCATTACCAGAAATATCTGCCAGAGAGGACATTGCTAACACGTTGTAAGCAATGCCGATACAACCGAAATCTTTGTTCCATGAGAAAATGTTGAGCGCACATTGCCTTAACCCGAAACGAATATGCCGGCAGCGTTTGTTAAACTAATTGTAGCGCCACTGCTACTACATTTTGTGGGAAGCTCTGTGGGAGTATAGTGGTAAAGCACTGCAGCAGCTGCTGGCAGCTGGCAAGCACATTGTGTTGGCTTTTCTAATTACAGTAATAAGGCTGTTTATTAATTGCGAGAAGGGGCAGGCTATGCGGTACAGGCAAGGGCCTTTCTACACCGACGGGCTTCAGTTGTGCGCTGATATCCGGTATAAATAGCTGCCATTTGGAAGCGAATTCATAGGCAGCCCAGCTATAGGATAGGTGGGGGTAAAAGTACGCACTTGTCTTTTAATACATTTTTTTTAAAAAGTTGCAGCAGTATTATGTCAGTTACGCATGCAGCACCTAGTTTGACGTCTTGGTAACATTGTGTAAAAGTTTCATTATCATCCAGTCATCATTAGAGGAGTAATAAAAGTTTTGCATATATATTTTTGCCTACTTTTACCCCATGCTGTGGGTTAAGAGTACGCAGGCCTGGGGCAAACCATACTTTTACTCCCAGCTGAAGAAAATAAAAAATATTATGAATAAATACATGGATAAACTAACTAGGAAAACTTTATTTTTCGGCTAAGTCAAACATAAATGTAATGATCTAAAAGTAATGGCAAAAACCTTTATCAAGGGTTTTTGTGAATTGGTCGAGGTGCTCATTACCTTTTTCAGACGTATTCTTAAGGCAGCCTCTGGAAACCCGGTAGCTTTGGATGTTTACCGCACTGAGCTCGCATTTTCAGTTACGCCGAGATCCTGATGGCAGAGCGGCCCTGTTAAATGGCTCTTGAGTTGATGTTCTCGAACGTTTTCTGTAAAAATGATGAGACTATGAGTAACGTGATTATATTCGTAGAGTGTTTGAGAGGTAGGTATGTTCGAAAAAAATACTATCCAACGGAATAAAACCTACACAAAATAAAAATTAATTCAAGTTCTCTAAGATGGATTAGAGGCATCTAAGGAAAATTGGCACCAACAGAAAATCCTTGAATACCCTAGAAGGGGCTACTCAAATCAAAGTATAGGTTATGGTCTAAAAGTTTGCTAAAGGCTTCTTGGCGGTGGGTTGAGGTTGGGGGGGAGGGGGGGGGGGAGGGTAAAAGTATGTCCTCGAATTTCTACCTGAATAGACCTGCGTACTTTTACCTGATTCCACTATTTCCTTCTTCAGCATCTACATATAAAACACACACAACTAAAGTCCTGGAGATCAAGCTTACAGCAGCCAGTTCCGATGCCAAGTTTATCTAAGTCTTAGATAGATTAGTTTCATCTAACAGTCGATCAAAATTACACAAATTTTACTTCGAAAATGTACAAAAGAGACTTATCGAATTTTCTCCAGCTGTAAGCGTGCGACTGCCACGAAACTCCATAATTTAACTGAGTAGATGATGACGTACGTGCTGTCTGGTGAGAGAATGCTGAATTTCTGCTTTGGAGACCTGAAAACATGTTGTGTACTGTTGCCCCATACGTACCTTTACCTTCAGTTACCCTGCAGCTAGGACGAGGGGACGACATGGAACCGCCAGTAGCAGTCGTGAGTTCGGGCCACCGCCGCTGAGTCTGCTTCTTGCACTTAGTCCACTTTTCGGACCTGGTGTCACGGTGCGGTAGGGCTATCCCAGGCCCGCTCCCTCAGTAAGCCACACTCATGTCCAGGGGGCAGCGGGTCAAATCGCAGGCGGAAAAGCTGTCTTTGCCAACGCTGGTGTGCGCGTCGCCATGTCACACACCACCATTCGCCAAGACGCAGCCGACCACTGGGGAGCTGAGTACCGTTGTACGATTTCCGGCGGCCTTGGAGACCGCTGACGCCGTGTGTTTGTGGCGGGACTCTCGTGCCGCGTACTGGACACAGGTGAGGAGCAATCCTGACTGTGCGTGGCGCAGCCACCCAAGTGGGCACTAGCTGGCATCTCGCCGGCCATGCGATCCTCTTAGCGTGCTGATTGCTGCCTGATCGCTGCTCCGCGTTGGCGGAGTGCAAATGCATAAGTGGAATTAATTGTTCGTTTTGATATCTGTGCTTGCCTGGAAATTCGAAAGCGTCGGCAGCCTGCCAGCGAATGCCTCTCTTTCAGGAAACGTATGCTGCACATGTTTGTAATCTCGTTTACAGTAAATTAATTTATGGTAAAATAATTATCAGTCACCAGAAGGTGTAATTCACGTAATTCAGAAGTCAAATTGGCAGCATAGTTAGATAAATCGTTCATAATTTAATATGCGGAACTAAAATCTGTCAGACTGGAGACCAAAGTAACGCGAGAGACCTTAAATATACATTACATGAGAGATACGGGATCCAGTATTAGAATCAGAATTTGAAAGACCTTTAGAAGCCTGAAGATTGAATAAAACAGAATGGATAGATAACATTCCATTGAAATTTATAAAATCACTGGGACGAAGAGGCAACAAAACGACTATTCAAAATTGTGTGTGGAATGTATGAGTCTCGCGACATACCATCTGACTTTTGGAAGAGTATCATCCACACAATTTCGAAGACTGTAAGAACCGAAAAGTGCGAGAATTTTCGCACATCAGCTTAACAGCCCATACACCCAAGTTACTGACAAGACTAACATACAGAAGAACGTAAAAGAAAATTTAGGATGTGTTAGATGATGATCAGAGAGGCTATAGAATAGGTCAAGGTACATGAGAGATAATTTTGACGTTGCAATTGATAATGGAAGCAAGACTAAAGATGAAGGAAGACTCGTACATATGATTTGTCGACCTGGATAAAACATTCGTCATTGTCAAATGATGCAAGATATTCGAATTCTGGGAAAAATAGGAGTAAGCAATATGGACACACGGATAATATACGATATGTACTACAGCCTAGAGGGAGCAATAGGAGTGGAAGACCAAGAACCAAGTGCATCGATTTAAAAGGGTGTAAGACAGGAATGTAGGCTTTCGCCGCTACTGTTCAATCTGTACATCGAAGAAGCAATGATAAAAATAAACGAAAGTTTCAGGAGTGAGATTAAAATTCAAGGTGATGACACTGCTGCTCTCAGCGAAAGTGAAGAACAGTTACAAGATTTACTGAATGTATGAACAATCTAATGAGTACAGAATATGGATTGATTACATATCGAGGTAAGACGAAAACAATAAGAAGTAGCAGAAAAGAGAAGAGCGAGAAACTTATCAAGATAGGTGTTCACGAAGTAGGTGAAGTCAAGGAATTCTGCTACCAAGGCAGCGAGATAACACTTTACGGACGCAGCAAGGAGGATATCAAAATGGGATAACATTAAAGTCAAACTTTCAAAACGGTGTAGAAATAGCACCACTGTTCAGAATGACGTCAAATTACAACGGAATATTATCGGAGAAGGGTGGAAACGTATGGCAGAAGAAAAAAATAGTGTGACAATTGATCAATACATGGCACTGTATGTGTCAGAATACATAAATGAAAACACCTGTGCCGGCCGCGGTGGTCTAGCGGTTCTGGCGCTGCAGTCCGGAACCGCGGGACTGCTACGGTCGCAGGTTCGAATCCTGCCTCGGGCATGGGTGTGTGTGATGTCCTTAGGTTAGTTAGGTTTAAGTAGTTCTAAGTTCTAGGGGACTTATGACCTAAGATGTTGAGTCCCATAGTGATCAGAGCCATTTTGAAAACACCTGTCATGCTCACGACCTGTTGAAGTTGGTGTAAAAACGCCGGGTGCACGGCTTTTCCTCCTTCCGCGTCTGCCGCGTTCGCCATGGGTGTCTCAATGAAGGATCGCGCTCTGCTTGTAAAGCTGTATTACAAGAATTATGACTGTGTACACGTCGCTCTGCAGAAGTTCCGGACACTGAAGGGTTTGAAAAAAGGCGTTGGTCGGATGGCTGAGGTGGTTCTGGAGAAAATGACTAGGGAATTCGAAAAGACGGGTTCTTTTGGTGTGCAACCTGGAAGAGGGAGGAAACGAATTGATTCGACGTCAGTGGAAGCAGTGGCCACAGCAATGCAGGAGGAGACGAGTGATAACGTGCAAACGTGTAATGCACGGAGAATTTCCCAAACATTGGTCATATCCGTGAGCACGATGCGTAAAATCCTACGAAACATCCTTCTTTGTTATCCATTCAAAATTACCCATGTGCACGAGATTCTTGCTGTTGACCTGCCTTTGCTTTAGAATTTCTTGCTCGCATGGAAGTGGCAATGATTGGCCATGGAAGATTTTGTGGACAGTCAAAGCCCACTTCCATCCGACAGGATATGTCAATACATAGAATACAATGGAAAATCCACACGCAAGTCAACCGGTACCACTTCATCCTGAAAAGAGCACTGTGTGGTGCGGGTTTACGGCATCATTTGTCACAGGCCCACAATTTTTCGAAGAGACAGGCGCTTCCGGTCCTGTTACCTTTACCGTCACTGGTAAGCGCAATTAATATCTTTTGCGCAACCACGTCATTCCAGCTGCCCATCAGCGTGGATGTGTGGATGGGATCATTTTTATGCAAGATGGCGCACCTTCGCACCTAGAAAATCCTGTTAAGCAGCTGCTGAAGCGACATTTCAGAAATGCTAGAATTATCAGCCACCATTGCCCTACAGCCTGGCCGTCCCGATTACCTGATCTTAAAATGCACACATTACGCAACACATTCTGAACGTGACCCCGGAAACATTTTGATCAGTTATGGAACATGCTATTTCTCGATTTCAACTTGTTACAGAAATCGGTGGACAGCATATTGAACATGTTTAGCGACAGTCACACGGAAGTTGATAATCAAATATGATTTTTATTGATGCTTTTTATGCGGTTTTTGGCCTCAGGGCAATTAAAAACCGCTGTGAGTGATGCTTTTTATGCGGTTTTAGGCCTCAGGACAATTAAAGACCGATTTTTCCCATCCGATGTGATATGACCTAGCCTTGGTGGATGGGCTTAAGTAACTAACAGTATCTACATTTACAGCTGCGTCATTACCCTGCTATTCACAGGCAAGTGCCTGGCAGAGGATTCAGTGAACCATCTTCAACCTGTGTCTCTACCGTTGTACTCTCGAACGGCACGCGGGAAAAACGAGCACTTAAATTTTTTTGTGCGGGGCCTGTACACCCATGTACACAGAGTAGTACAGTTTGTTTAACGTCAAACAAACGTTTGGCATTGTTGTATGATTCATTTGTATGATTCATTTGTCATTTGTAGTCGACCACTATTAAATTATGATGCCTACAGCGCCATCTATTGCTACATTTTGTAAATATTTTCTTCTTCTGCCATACGTTTTCCCCCTTCTGTAATAATATCCGTTGCAATTTGACTTCATTCTGACCAGTGTTGTTATTTCTATAGCTGTTTGAAAATTTAACTTTAATTATAATCACCCTGTATATTCCTGTGCTGGGGAGACGTTTTACTTGAAGGTCCGTTGCCCGGCGTAAACGGGTAAATACACTCCTGGAAATGGAAAAAAGAACACATTGACACCGGTGTGTCAGACCCACCATATTTGCTCCGGACACTGCGAGAGGGCTGTACAAGCAATGATCACACGCACGGCACAGCGTACATACCAGGAACCGCGGTGTTGGCCGTCGAATGGCGCTAGCTGCGCAGCATTTGTACACCGCCGCCGTCAGTGTCAGCCAGTTTGCCGTGGCATACGGAGCTCCATCGCAGTCTTTAACACTGGTAGCATGCCGCGACAGCGTGGACGTGAACCGTATGTGCAGTTGACGGACTTTGAGCGAGGGCGTATAGTGGGCATGCGGGAGGCCGGGTGGACGTACCGCCGAATTGCTCAACACGTGGGGCGTGAGGTCTCCACAGTACATCGATGTTGTCGCCAGTGGTCGGCGGAAGGTGCACGTGCCCGTCGACCTGGGACCGGACCGCAGCGACGCACGGATGCACGCCAAGACCGTAGGATCCTACGCAGTGCCGTAGGGGACCGCACCGCCACTTCCCAGCAAATTAGGGACACTGTTGCTCCTGGGGTATCGGCGAGGACCATTCGCAACCGTCTCCATGAAGCTGGGCTACGGTCCCGCACACCGTTAGGCCGTCTTCCGCTCACGCCCCAACACCGTGCAGCCCGCCTCCAGTGGTGTCGCGACAGGCGTGAATGGAGGGACGAATGGAGACGTGTCGTCTTCAGCGATGAGAGTCGCTTCTGCCTTGGTGCCAATGATGGTCGTATGCGTGTTTGGCGCCATGCAGGTGAGCGCCACAATCAGGACTGCATACGACCGAGGCACACAGGGCCAACACCCGGCATCATGGTGTGGGGAGCGATCTCCTACACTGGCCGTACACCACTGGTGATCGTCGAGGGGACACTGAATAGTGCACGGTACATCCAAACCGTCATCGAACCCATCGTTCTACCATTCCTAGACCGGCAAGGGAACTTGCTGTTCCAACAGGACAATGCACGTCCGCATGTATCCCGTGCCACCCAACGTGCTCTAGAAGGTGTAAGTCAACTACCCTGGCCAGCAAGATCTCCGGATCTGTCCCCCATTGAGCATGTTTGGGACTGGATGAAGCGTCGTCTCACGCGGTCTTCACGTCCAGCACGAACGCTGGTCCAACTGAGGCGCCAGGTGGAAATGGCATGGCAAGCCGTTCCACAGGACTACATCCAGAATCGCTACGATCGTCTCCATGGGAGAATAGCAGCCTGCATTGCTACGAAAGGTGGATATACACTGTACTAGTGCCGACATTGTGCATGCTCTGTTGCCTGTGTCTATGTGCCTGTGGTTCTGTCAGTGTGATCATGTGATGTATCTGACCCCAGGAATGTGTCAATAAAGTTTCCCCTTCCTGGGACAATGAATTCACGGTGTTCTTATTTCAATTTCCAGGAGTGTACAATATTGCAGTGCCTGTGTTATTCCGAATTACGTTGCATCGATACTTCGACACATTTATATACTTTGATACATATAAACAGCAGTTAAGTATGCATAATATAAGGCTAACACAAAATGATTTGTTGTATATATTTTCTGGATACTTTGCTCACCAATCGCAATTCGTCGAAACGCCCAGGTACGATTCGTATCTTAGAAGGGAAAAAATATTGTTAGAAATGTTTTAAAAAATTTTAATCTTTCCAGTTTTACATAAATTTTGGCAGTCGTTTCATGTTCTTTTGGGGCCTATTCAGACACTTTTTAGCCCAATTCTTCTTACTGTAATGTCACTTTGGGCACATTTGTATAAGAATGAAGTGCCCGTTATACCGAGACACGGCGTCATAAAGTTTTATTGGTGAAAAAATTAAAGTTCGGAGATCTTAAAACCTTTGCGACGACCCTAGAACCTTTCACATATGTTCACTATATCAGCTAAAACCACATTTACACCTCAGACCGGGTTAACGTGCATATTTTATATTTATAAGTACAGTAACTTTGAACCTTTGGATCCCGGTAACGGGTAATAACATCGAAAAAAGTGTCAAAGTCCCCGAGAACATCATCTTAAGAACTTATGTGAAAATGTTGACGATTTGCCACGAATAGAAGTTATGTAAGTGGCAACCCCACAATCGGTACGTTAGGTACCCAAAAATCATGGTTCAACGGGTGTATCTTCATATCTTCATAATGAATACAGATTTTCGAGAACGGGGAAATGGAGGTTTTAAATAAATGTCTCAAATACGCATTGTTAAAAAAAATCGAGCCATTTACAATCGTTAGTTATTTAGATAATTGTGGCCAACCCTTCAAAAACTGTTAAAAACCGGTTTTGAGGTATTCTGCATAAGTACCTTATTTCTAACCTTAGGACCTCGGAAACGGATAATCATAGCGAAAAAAGGTTGGAACAGCTTAAGAACATCTGATAAAAAAATTCGACAATCTGCCATTAACATGAATTGTAGAAGCGTCGTTTCCCACGACTGGTAGTTTTCCTACTCAGATATCATGGTTCTCGCGCTTTTCTCAGGAGCCGCCAAGGAACAAATGGTGCTTTTATAAGCTGTACGGCAGACCACAGCTAATGCTAAAGAGGCAACCGATATTCTCAATTGGCCTGGGCTAGAGGAAGAGTGTAGTGGTTAAAGTTTGACCCTATGCTGTAAGATAGTTGCGGAATGCCCATTCTTCCGATAAGTATACTGATGGTCGCCAGACCAAAGGCTATCGAAAACACTGACCCCTTATCTCTGTGATCAGTAGATCCCACGATGTGACCCCCTAAAAAATACAATTTTCGGATGCAGCTTTCCGGAGCACATTGGTGCAGTGCAAGTCGTGCACGGATCGATATTAAATGTAACTTACAGCATGTTTGCGAGGTGCCGGAGTTCACACACATGGCTCTGAGCACTATGGGACTCAACTGCTGAGATCCTCAGTCCCCTAGAACTTAGAACTACTTAAACCTAACTAACCTAAGGACATCACACACATCCATGCCCGAGGCAGGATTCGAACCTGCGACCGTAGCGGTCACGCGGTTCCAGACTGAAGCACCTAGAACCGCTCGGCCACTCAGGCCGACGGCGCCGGGAGAGGAGTTTGTACCTGTTTGATTCTGGCGAATTTTGCATGGGAACTTGACATACATTCGACCCCCTCCTTTCCTACCACCTCATTGATTATGTGCACAACGGTAACAGAATGAATTGATGGTGGACCCTGCTAGTTGGTAAAATAAGGAGTGCACACTCACAACAATCATAATCTACTCAGAGAAAAAAGGGGATTTTACTATAATAAAGAACAGGAAATGGATTCTACATGTATCTACGTAATGATATGCGGATTAAATATTACAATGAGATATATTATACGTCAGAACATAAAAGTACTTCATTGTCAATAAAAACAGTAGGCTATAGGATAAGGTATACTGAACTATAAGAGAATAAGAGTTGGCTCGAGAACAAGATGCTCCTACTCTCTGTGATCCAATAGACTGACGATAATGACTGGAGGTCCTAAGGAATCAAATGTTACTCTCCCAACTATAACGTAGTATTCCGATTAGCAGTGAGAGCTCAAATGGGATCACATGGAGGAACAAGCAAGGTGGAGTTGTAGCAAAGTGAGCGCGCGTGCTGCTGAGGACTTCAGTATAAAAATGATAGGTGCTACAATGCCGGAGCCGCAAAATACTTTACCAACCCTGAAACCTGCAGCACTTCGTCGGTAGGCAGCGTTCTGGTGATGTAGGCGCCGACTTCTGCTGTGCAGCAACTCTGTTTCAACCCATGACATCGAAGGCTGTCCTAGAATTCTAAGTTCTGCCGAAAAAGTGAGACTAAGTCGCAAGACCGTCCGACGAAGATCAAATCCCAAATGCTCTGCGCCCGCGCAACGCAAGAGCAAAGCCAACGTTACTCAACTCCCCACTACCCTCGAAAAACCGCGAATCAGCATTCAGTGCTGATTCAAAAATTCCCCCACACTATCTCAGAACATCATTCGCGCCAATAGCGACTGTTCCCTCCAATTTAGAGTAGGGCTTTATGACGTCAACTGGCCTCAGATTAAGTTGACCAATCACGCCTTTGCTACTTAGCTCGGGGCACTGAACTTGCCGTTTGACCAGCTACGAAAACGACATGCCTAGACCACTGGCTATCCGGCGCCAGACAGTCGCGCCCAAAAGGGCATGGTCCACAAGTATTCCCAGAATCATGAGGACAATGCAGTCAGTAGGCGCCAGCAGTCTTCATTCCGGACGCGGTGAAACAACAAACTGCGGCGACACTCAGACGACTCGCATTTCGTTTCGCCCTGCATACAATAGGCGAAACTCGACCAGTACCAGTTGTACTGCCAGACGCTCAAGCACATTGATGAACGACTCTCTCAGTATTCGCGGAAGTGCAGCCCCCCCCCCCCCCCCCCCCCGGAAATGCAGTGTGCCGCTGCCTTCGGTGATGCTCGCCTTGCAACAGACCACCCAGGGAAGTAACGGAGGAAACTAAAATAGCAACAAGTGAAAAATACTTTGAGCTCTCAGGACAAATACTCCCATTTCAATAACTTTATTCAGCCTGTTACCACCGCACAATAACATAAAACATTAATAAAATTGATGAAAATGAAAGGCGACATGCAAAAGAAGGCATGGAACCTCTCATGCTCCTCCTACTGAACGTAATGTAAAATACTTCGGATGCCTACTAAGACGTAACATGGGGCCTGACGGCCCTAGTCTCATCACGATAAATAAGTACAAATCAAAAGCATATCATTACAAAGAGAGTGAAGAACTACCAGAAGGTAGTAAAATTGCTGTAGAGCCTGCAAATAGCAAAGCAGAACCCCGTTATAACGCTAACTCGCCGTGAAACAAGCTAATGTTATCGTCTGAGAGGCCTTGGAAAATTTACCGCGTGTGTGTCTAATGCAGAAAGGTATCGGACTATAATTTGAAATATGGGGAAATTAATAGAAAAACTAAACGGAAGTTAACCTTGGGAGTTAATGAAAGTGGTAAAATCATAAGGGAATGAAAAAAATGAACAGTCGCCAGCCCAATGAGGCACATTAATTTGGAAATATATTTTTAAGGAAATTGTATATTGGTTATCGAAGTTACTATCGTTGATATTTCCCTTTGAAGAGCACACAGGATACAAACTGACACAGTGCACTCTGAACTGTGTGTAGCATCAGTTACCAATAACGCACACACCACTGAATTATAGGACGCTAAATTTGCACCCAGCTCATATTAACGACAGCTGCGCTCAATATCATTAATTAATCAAATACTGAAATGCTACTGCATGAAGTGCAGAACTAAATTTGGACTGAGGAGCTTTTATGTTAACTGATATGAAAAAAATAAATAAAGAAGAAGAATATCATAAATACACTGTTTAAACTGCTCTACATATATCAGCTTTCCTAGGCAACAGTAATAGTTCAGTTTTTTCCTAATAACACTCACTGGTTATTACAGTAGAAAAGACCATTTCAAAAAGTTAATCACTCACTTCACTTGGCGTAGTTCATAGTTTACTTTGTAAGACAATAAAATACAAGACTGGACTTAATTAACTGAAAAAAATAAGGAACCATTCATGACAGAAATCAAAACCACACTATTTTTGAAAATATGCTTAACTTATTTGCCTTTTCATCACCTGTGAGGCAGTTACTTTAGACAATAATATTTACACAATCTTGTACCGTATTCCTACAGATTTGTACTTTGTAATAAATTAAGGATGCTTTAGCTAAATCCTATCTGACCTCACTTTTGTGGCTTTAACTTTAACTTTTACTACTCCTTTTACATTAGATAAAAATTACCATTAAACATTTGAATGCAAGAATTGTTCATTTAAATCAGGATACTTAGATGAGGACCCTACATAGTTTCGTGATCAATATAGAAAATTATGCTTTTGGACACAAAATAGTTCTCGTGATTATTATTAAAACCACACACAATTAATTGGTCCATGCCCATATACATTCTGCAAGTATGAAGTTAGTAAAGCAGTGGCGAAGATGGGTGGCTAGCGACATGGCAGCTGACTGTACTCATGGCTCTTGACCTTCGAATGCTCTATAAATCTCTTCTTGGCGTCGGATTTTCAACATATTACAGCCATTCCTTTATGGCGAGAATACCAAATAATAGCCAAATCCTTTGTAAAGCAGCTTCCAATTGCCTCTCTTGGCACCGTCGAAGTGTACCGTGCTATGACTAGCCACATACTGCGTACCGTTCACACGAAGGAGCCGCTCAGTTCGACCGCCAAAACCACCTTTCACATGGCGCCATGCCACTTCCGTTGCGGAGGGACTTCCCTACATCTTTTATATTTTACAAATACAAGTGCCCTGAACATGAACTAGCTTTCAGTAAGTATTTTCTTTTTATGAACACACACATATTATAACAATTTATCATTTTATCAAATTCTTTTGCTTTTTTCATATACAAGTATATACAATACAAAACTCTGATTTTCCTGTCACAAATCAAGGACTTTAAATAACAAACAATACACACTCTATAATTGCAGATACACAGTTACATAATGTAAATCTACTTCTAATCGATATAAGAATTACACCGTCTCTGATATTTCACGTAGGAAATGTCGAATACTGGTAAAAAATTTTTAAATAAATGCTTTGGTATCCATTGGGCACTATTTAAAACACACCACATAAAATAAAGCAGGTCATTGTATATTGTACAGAGGAAATTCTATGTAGTGTAGTTCACAGCAAATGAAGAAAAAAGAAATATTTAAAAACGGATTGTCTCTCTGGAAATAAATATTCAACTAGCGCAATGCCTTAAGTGTGTGTTGCGTTTATATTCGTATTTGTAAACTCGCAAATTGTCGTAAATGTATCAAACGTCACCTACCAACAACAGACCCAGTTATTACGGTATGTGTTGCTTACGAGAATATGAGGAAAAATAAAACTCCATTGGCGATACATTATTTTCGCTCCATCCAGTCAGCATTGTTTATCTTCTTTATACTTGCATCTCACATGCCAATATGTGTCACTGTGTCGCAAGACGTACGGCGTGACCCGCACGCCTGATCCCAATTGACGTAACGGCAATGTCAAATGTCAGACGGTCGTGTGCCTACGTCACTCGCTTTTAGCTGTAAAGTTTGCCTTCCGCGTTACGAGTTAAACGCTACGGAATAAATTGTTTCTTGTGCGGAATGAGAAGTACGTGTACAGATATTTTTCATTATCTTCGCTGCAAAGATACCAACTATTAATGAATTATAATTGTAAGGAAAGACGTTTGCCGAATATATACGGACTCATGAAATTCGGTGACTCTAAAAAGCGTTCGTCCGACCTTAGCGCATAGAACATCACAGTCTTAAGAATAAAGCTAACGAACGAACAATAATTATTTCCCTATATCGGTTAATATCCACATATAGAAATAAACGCTATTTATATTCATATGTTGCTTGATTTGTAAACAAATTCACGTTATTGAAAAATCATCCGACAGTTGATGTCAAACAAGTACTCTTATAGTAAACAAGATCCCGGGTACGCTACTGCACTGGCACACGCCCATCTTCCTTTCCTTATGCAGCTGTGTTTCATCCATTGCAGTGGATAGTTCCCTCTCTGTTTCCAAAGCCGTTTCGCGTTATGTAAGGAATATGGATCGAAAATGTCATGAAACTACAAAAGAAGAAAGACAAACTTGCATCAGGAACATCTTGTCAAAAACATCTTGTCTTGGCAGAGCTATGAGTCGAGTAACGGCTACTATATACAGGTTTAATCAGAACATAGCGCACGAAAATCAGTCACGAAGTGATCCTGCTGCAGTTCTATCCGAGACGGAAAACGAGAGCTACTTAGGGAAGTCAAGAAGAATCCAAAAGTAAGCGCTCCAGATTTTGCTACTGAGATTGAAATGCATACAGGAAAGTTTGTTTCGGCACAGACTACAAGAAATCTGTTTTATGAAGCTGCGTCCGAAGGTTGAACTGCCAGTAGAAAAATCACATATCAGTAAAATTAACAAAAAGAAGCGAATTGCACCTGCAATAGAACAAAAGTTTGATGTGCTTGTTCTCTTCAAGAGGGTTGTATTTACTGATGAAATCGACTTGAGCTGCTAATAGCATGGAGAAAAATGAATTGTGAACTTGAAGAGAAATACAGAACAGCCTCAGACAAACATGGAGGATTTGCAGTAGTTGCCTGGAGCTGCTTGAGTGCAAATTGTGCGGAAGATTTTTGTTGTTTTTTTTCTTTTTCTGTGAGATTATGGACCACAAGGTTTACATAAACATCCCAGAAATACATATATCCAGATGCATGTGTAATGTGGCACTTTATGAGGATTATATTTACACGTAAGATAATAATTCAAAACATACTGTTCTAGATGCTAGGCTGCGGCTGATGTATAGCATTCCCCAATGGCAGCCGACACCAGATAGTAATGCAATAGAGAATGTGTGGAATGCACTCGAGAAAACCATGACGAATCATCGGATACCCAATAGTAATGATCTAAAGAACGTTCCACTGGAGCAATGGCGTAAAATTACCATGCAAACAATCGAATCTCTCTTGAAATTCATCCCATTGAGAATACAGGAGATTTATAATGACGAAAGGAAAACCTGCTATATTCGGAGAATCATTTTCACTTTTGAAGACGTATATTTATTTTGGATTCTAAAGCGCCCATTTTTAGTAGTGAATGTTTAACAACATTTAGGTATATGGAAATCTGTGTTTCTTTATTGTATTCCCATTTTCACTTATTTACAAATAAGATGATCACCCTGCTGAACTTTATTCCGATAGTATTCCACTATCTACACACTCTTAAACGTAGTCAAAAAAAATGGCTCTGAGCACCATGGGACTCAACTGCTGTGGTCATAAGTCCCCTAGAACTTAGAACTACTTGAACCTAACTAACCTAAGGACATCACACACATCCATGCCCGAGGCAGGATTCGAACCTGCGACCGTAGCGGTCATGCGGTTCCAGACTGGAGCGCCTTTAACCGCTCGGCCACTCCGGCCGGCTAAACGTAGTCATATATTAAACGAATAGTTTTTGGAGTATGTGTCGGTCAAATAATAAAACGTTTATAAAGACGTCATTGGGGGAACCCCTCCGTTCATTAAATTTTTGCTCATTAAAAAGCGCCGATTAAATCAGTGTGCAGTGCAACAATCCGGTCGTCGCTGATTAAAATAGAAATATGAACGAGTCTTTATGAACTTTATCGAAAACTATACGTGATCCACATCAACAGTGCAGACAGGAGATCGCTGTACGGCTCTGAAGATGACTCTGCATCCAAGATCACATGGTAGGCTATCGCTGTAAGCTTCTGACGATGACTCAGCATCCTAGATCACACGCTGCATCCTCCCTACCAAAAAATCCTCAGTGCACTCATAAATTTCGCTTGATATCCCTTACCATCGTACTTTTGACAATAAGGGTACTGTGATATTGAGTAAAATGCTTTTCGGAAATCTAGAAATACTGCATCTGTATACGTTTGCAACCAGTAAACCCACATCCCTTACTCTTCAAAGATTCGAAATGAAATGTCATGTCTCCCAACATTTGTGTCGTACATCGATTGATTGTCGCTGATACATTCAGTGATCTACGGTTTGTAAAATGCGTTGTGAATGGAGGTAGTAGTAAGGAAGCACTAAATTAAAACGTCGGGCCTGATGCTGCAGTTTTACTGCATAAAAAGCGAAGATGTAGTAAGCGATAATTTTTTTTCCTTTCTTAATTTTGTGGCGATTGTCAGCGTGAAGATGTTTCGTAAAGATTTGATACAATATGTAAAGTTCGTTAGAAGTTGCTAGTTCTCTCATTTCAAATACTGGATGAACACAGTGAGGGGAATTCGCGCGTCAGGAGTTGTGCTGCCTCGAGTTGTATACACAGTTTCTAACTATAATACTTGAGTTATTGTGTTAGATCTATAATACAAGATTATATATCTTAAAGAGCAGATTATGACAGCACTTTAAATTTGCTAAATAAATGTAAGAAATATTGAAAATCGAATTTTTGTTCACTGTAGGAGGCGTTAGAGAGGCAAACTGCAACTGTTTGTGCCTCGCATTAGCCTTTTACTATCACAGTTTCTTTTGGTTGCGCCGCTGAAAACTACCTATAGTAGTAGATAAATTAAGATTGTCAATTTATTTTGCGTTATGATTTGTAAATCACTATTAAGGAGTATTCCAAATATCCACAGTAAAACTGTTACAAACATACAGGGTTTTAGGTGTTAATGTCCGGATTTTTTATCGGTGACTGAGGATAGTATATTCGAAAACATTAAATCAATATTCAGTTAATTTGCAGACTAATTATTGTAGTTATTGGGAGTAGTATGTTTTAGGTTGGTTAGTAGGTCCAAGTAGAAGTGGCAGGAGTAGCCATTAATGCTTATCTCCCTCTCAGCAGCAGGTCAAGTGTTGAACTATGGACGTGTGGGCGCAAAACGAAAGGGCAGTACTGAAATGCATAGTCCACTTGATGGTGCAGTTACGACTGTGTAGAAAACATCAGTTAGTAAATTATATTACATGTTTCCGGGAAGACTGTTAGACGCAGAGAAAGAAAATAACACACTGAAGTGAGTACACATATGAAGGTCACAAAATCTGTATACTTCTTAAATAATAGAACCCAGTAGGTTGCCCTCGATGGTGAGTGTTCATCGGAGGTGAGGGTATCATCTGTAGTGCCCCAGGGAAGTGTGGTAGGTCCGCTGTTGTTTTCTATCTACATAAATTATCTTTTGGATAGGGTGGATAGCAATGTGCGGCTGTTTGCTGATGCTGTGGTGTACGGGAAGGTGTCGTCGTTGAGTGACTGTAGGAGGATACAAGATGACTTGGACAGGATTTGTGATTGGTGTATAGAATGGCAGCTAACTCTAAATATAGATAAATGTAAATTACTGCAGATGAATAGGAAAAACAATCCCGTAATGTTTGAATACTTCATTAGTAGTGTAGCGCTTGACACAGTCACGTCGATTAAATATTTGGGCGTAACATTACAGAGCCATATGAAGTGGGACAAGCATGTAATGGCAGTTGTGGGGTAGGCGGATAGTCGTCTTCGGTTCATTGGTAGAATTTTGGGAAGATGTGGTGCATCTGTAAAGGTGACGGCTTATAAAACACTAATACGACCTATTCTTGAGTACTGCTCGAGCTTTTGGGATCCCTATCAGGTCGAATTGAGGGAGGAGATAGAAGCAATTCAGAGGCGGGCTGCTAGATTTGTTACTGGTAGGTTTCATCATCACACGACTGTTACGGAAATGCTTCAGGAACTCGGGTGGGAGTCTCTGAAGGAAAGGAGGCGTTCTTTTCGTGAATCGCTACTGAGGAAATTTAGAGAACCAGCATTGGAGGCTGACTGCAGTACAATTTTACTGCCGCCAACGTATATTTCGCGGAAAGACCACACAGATAAGAGAGATTAGGGCTCGTACATGGGCATATAGGCAGTCATTTTTCCCTCGTTCTGTTTGGCAGTGGAACAGGGAGAGAAGACGCTAGCTGTGGTACGAGGCACCCTCCGCCACGCACCGTATGGTGGTTTGCAGAGTATGTATGTAGGTTTAGATGTAGATCTGCACTCTGTATATCCGTAACACAGTGCTTTTTTCTGTAACTGTTCCCACATTTGCGGAGCCCACATCTGACAGACTTTCCCTCATCCAGGATGTACTGCTGTAAGAGACGGGTTCGGATTCGGGAGAACCGCTTTTACATTTTCCGAGGTATCCTCACGTCGCTGGATTGAATCCAGTGACGGATTCTGTGAAAGGCCACGGCCGTTATCCATCCTAATCTCTGTCCGCTGCGAGTCAGAGCTCCGTCTCTAATGAGATCGTCGCCGACAACACATCAAATTCTCATTTTCTTTCCTGTACTTCAGCCCGGATTTAGCCAGACATGGGGTTCCCCATGACACCAAAATGTTTCCTTTTTCCTTTACTTATTTCATTTTTACGTAGTAAACCTTTATCGACTGGTTTTATGCTGCCCTTGTCTTCCTATCTTGTCAAACTTTTTTTCCCTAATCCTGCAAAATCCATTTGCGGTAATATGTTTTCGTTGTGCTTACAATTTTTTCCGTTTCCTCTAAACTTTCATCATTTCTTCCAGCACCAAATTAACTATTCCTGCTGTAGCAAACGTTTCACTGTCCGGACTTTTCTTCTGGCAAGTTTTTTCCGAATGTTTTCCCAGCACTTACGTTTAGTATCTGTTCATTTTGTGCTTGATATGACCACTTCATTTTTAACATTTGAAAGGTGGCTGTCTTATTTGCTTTGATAATTCTGAGTAAGTCATGGGCCACAAATGAGTTAGATTGCAGATCTGATAAATGTTCTCAAGCCTTGCAATATCGTTTTTGACTGGGTAACTAATTACAAAAAATGGTTCAAATGGCTCTGAGCACTATGTGACTTAACTTCTGAGGTCATCAGTTCCATAGAACTTAGAACTACTTAAACCCAACTAACCTAAGGCCATCACACACATCCGAGGCAGGATTCGAACCTGCAACCGTAGCGATCGAGCGGTTCCAGACTGTAACGCCTAGAACGGCTCGGCCACTCCGGCCGGCAACTAATTACATGCCTTGGACAGATGATGACAATGAAAATGAAGCAGATGTGTAGCCGTATGAAATAAGGACCACAACTAATGACGTGTTAGACGGTACAGGTGACACTTTCTTAGGAAAAACATTTAACGATGTGAATTGAGAGGAGAGATGAATAAATTTTTTCTGAGGATATCACGGGCGCTTTTCTAGAAGAAAAGGAAGATAGTCAGAACACTTCTATCCATTCTACAGTGTCATTTTTCGTTGGAAAGGTTTCTTTATTAACAGTATTGGATTCGGGTAGTCCTATTTCGTTTATCAGTGAGGCAGCTTTCGTAAGTGTCAGGAATTAACTGTTTGTTCAACAGTTCCACTGTAACGAACCAAAATTAAGGGTGTGATTAGTGCAGGACCTGTAGAGGTTAAGAAACAGATATGCTTAGATTACATTTGCCGAGGTCTTCAGTTCTCTGCCAACTTCTTCATTGTGTCCCTTCTTACTACACAAATTGTTTTCAGTGTTGCGAAGTACAAGGCTACTCTAAAGTTTCTACATCTGTATCTAAACTCTGCAAACCACTGTGAGGTGCATGGAAGAGGATGCGTCCCATTGTACCAGTTATTAGGGTTTCTTCGCGTTCCATTCACGTATGGAGGGGATTGTAGCATATTCCTAGAATCATCATTTACAGCTAGTTCTTGAACCATTGTTAATAGTCTTTTCCAGTACAGTTTATGTCTAGCTTTAGGAGTCTTCCAGTTCAGTTCCTTCAGTATCTCTGTGACACTCTCCCACGGATAAAATAAACCTGTGACCATTCGTACTGCCCTTCTCTGTACACATTCAATATCCCCTGTCAGTCTTATCTGGTACGGGTCCCACACACTTGTGCAATTTTCTAGAACCGGTCGCATGAGTAATTTGTAAGCAACTATAGACTGATTGCACTTTCCCCATTATTCTAGCGATAAACCGAAGTCTGCTACCTGGCTTACCCACGACTGAACCTACGTGATCATTCCATTACACCCAGGTAACTGTATGAGTTGGCCAATTTCAACAGTGACTCGTTGATATTGTTGTCATAGGACACTACGTTTGTTTCGTTTACATTTTTGAATATTTAAGGCAAAATGCCAATCTTTGCATCTGTTTGAAATATTACCAAATCTGAAATATTTATGCTGGTTCTTTCAAATAATTCTTCACTGTAGATAACTGCACCATCTGTAAAAAACTTTATGTTACAATTAATATTGCCTGCAAGGTCATTAATATAGATCATGAACAACAAGGGTCCCAGCACACTTCCGTGGAATACACCTGATGTTACTTCTACATCTGACGATGACTCTCCATCCAGGATAACATGCTGTGTCCTCCCTACCAAAAAATCTTGTATCCAGACACAAATTTCACGTGGTACCCTGTATGATCGTACTTTTGACAATAAGCGTAGGTGTAGCACTGAGTAAAATGCTTTTCGGGAATCAAGAAATACTACATCTTCCTGAATTGCTTGACCCAAAGCTTTCAGTATATCACAAGAGAAAAGTGCGAGTTGGCTTTCGCATGATCAATACTTTCAGAATCCATACTGGCTGGCATTGAGGAGCTCACTCTGTTCAAGACAACTCATTAGTTTTGTGGATCAGTTCTATCACCCTTCTTGTAAACGGGTGTGATCTCTGCTTTTTTCTAAGAACTGGGCACGGTGTTTTGTTCAAGGGATCTACGATAGATTATAATTAGGAGAGGAGCTAATTAACCGCAAATTCAGTATATAACCTGACAGGGATTCAATTGGAGCCTGGAGCCTTGTCCAATTTTAACGATTTCTGTTTCTCAACACCATTGACATAATATTTACTTATTTCATTCATCTCTTCAGTGGTACGATGATTAAATTGGGGCAATTCTCCTTGGTTTTCCGTCTCAACGAGACTTCAGAACGAAGTATGGAAGAGATCCACCATCGCGCCTTCAATCCATGCATGGCACAAAAAATTTGTGGATATAGGGAAAGTGTTGGATAAAGGGAGGAGCGGACGACCAAGAACATCCGAAGAAAACGTTGATCGCGTTTTAAACCTCTTCACCTACGAAGTCCATCCGCACTGCTGCCAGACAGTTGCAACAACGGCGTTCAACTGTGCATAAGGTCTTCAACAAGAAATTACGGCTGTACGCTTACAAAGTACAACTGTTACGGACACTTGAGCCAAATTAGAAGCCAAACCGGACAGAGTTTGCACTCAACATGCTGGAACGCCTTTCGGAGGATGAAGCCTTCCTCAAGGGAGTTTGTTTCAGTGACGAGGCAACTTTTCATGTTTCTGGGACATTAAACAGACACAATGTGAGAATCTGGGGATCAAAACATCCCCATGTGACTAGGGAGCTTCACCGAGATAGTTCAAAAGTGAATGTGTGGTGTGGAATCATGTGCAATTGGTCCATTTTTTTTCAACGAGTCAGCAACTACTGCAGATGTGTACCTCGACCTTCTGACCGAATATGAAGTACCACAATTGACTGGCTGACAACCAACTGCCATTTCCCAGCAAGATGGTGCACTACCATATTAGGGACTTTTCATGTTCGTCGGTTCCTCAACGAAACATTTCCAGGCTGATGCATTGGGAGGGATGGGCCAATACCTTGGCCAGCGCGTTCGCCAGATATCACTCCCTTGGACTTTTTGTGGGGCTATCTAAAAGATATCGTGTATCAAACGCAGATACGGGACACTGATAACTTGAAGCAAAGGATTCGTAATTCCATTGCCACCACTGACGACGCTATGCTACAGCGAACATAGCAAGAAATCAAGTACTGTCTTGATGTGCTTCGTGCAACTAAAGGCGCCGATATAGAGGTCTATTAAACACTGTCAAAAAAACTTTTATAAACGCTGATTACAATAACAGAAATGCTGTTAAAATATTTCAACAACTGCCGTCGTAATAAAATTTTGAAGTTGTAAAGGGACTTTATGGACACCCTGTATTTTATGAAAGTGCTACAGTGTGATTTTAAATAGATTTAACAGATAAAGTCAGATGCGTTTTATTCATTGATCATTTGATGTTTAATTATGGTAATAGTTTCGGTACAAGTTGTTTTCTAAACTAACGAATATTCGCAATAATCAGGGCCAGCATCTAACACAAAGACATTTTTCAGAAAGTGAGATAGTGTACATTTCTTTCTCGGAGTCGTATTGTTTGATCGACCGGTTACTGTGGATTTGCCATCATGTAGCGTAAGTTTCACACATTTCCATCTCAAATGAGCTTCGGATATTTTCAGTCAACATTCCTCAGTTACTCAGCTTTGCATATTTTACCACCTGAGTTTAAAAAAGCTTTAAACGATATCTTCACATTCTTCGATAGCGCCGTATTACAAGCGTCCAAGTTCTTTTTCTTCGAACATCCTGCCGTGTACTTTTCGTTGCCGTACAACTTTATAGTATAGCTGCACATTTTCAGGTACCTCTTCCTTCATCAACTGGATCCACTGGAAATGGTAGTACTTGAGATACCTCTGGTAGTGGTATCACAGATACACGACACTCGGGAGACCTTCCAACACACCGATTCGCAGGATCTGCCAATGATTTTACAGTAATCATGGCAGTTTCCAGCTGTTTAAGAACGTCAACCAATTCATCCCGTATTTGAGAACATCATTTTGGCTGGTGAAATGTTTTACAAGGCACTGAACAAATAAATTTAAATTAAGGCTACTGATTATATTTTAATCTATATTTAGTTCTACTGATAACTGGCGAACTATGTTCCTCTCTAACTTAAAGGAGGCGAACAAAAATGGAACATCAAAGATACAACAAATTACCATGCATAATACGGTGTACAAACGTTGGCAGTCGTCTCCAAATGGATAAATACAGATCCTGTATCGTTTTCATGGATATAAGAATACCATTCTACCTATAAAATAGTTGCAAGTCCAGGTAACGAAGATGGATAGCGCCCACGCGCCCTTCTCCCCAAAATAGACCACAAAGATTCAATAATATTGACATCCTGTGACCATTGTGGCCAGGGGAGACGCAACGTTCATACTCGTGCTCAGACAACCAGTCATGTACGATGCGAGCTGTGTGAAAAGACGCCCTGGAGTCTTGCAACACAAAATCACAAAGGGGAATAAACATTGTACCATGGGATGGATCTGATTGGCCAAACGCATATTGAGACGTGTACGCAACTTTGCACGCGCCGGTTGGCGACGCTCTGCGCTGGCAGAAACTAAGCGCGTGCACCCTGTAATCTTTTACAAACGATTTTACAGAAATTTTTCAGTAAAAATATTTGATTTATGTCTTGCTTTTAGACTTATAAGTCAGCTTCGTGACGATGTGTGCATCATCTCGCTAATGGTCATACTTGTTGTGATATAAACATTTTAGTAAGACGCTATGCAAAATTCGAAAAATTTACAGTGAAGAGTAGGGGTCGCTATGATTTTTCGTTTGGTGTGTATTACACCATAAGTTGCTGCGTGTGAAATTTAGCTAACATGTTGAATTTTTCTTTAGACTTGGGAGGAGGTCTATATCTGCCTCTGATCTCGAGAAAATGGATCCTGTGTAAATCGCTCACTCCCGATCTTACTCCCGCGAGTTTGGATTATTCACAACATCCCTCATATCTCCTAAACCGCTGGAGACATCAAAACAAGATTTTGGCAAATGATAGCACACGAGGAGGAGAGTATGTACCACTTCGTAAACACACGGAAATCTCTGTCTGGCGATATATCAGTAGTTATACTTACTTTTTTATTTTGTTCACTCCAGTGACTGTAATTTTTTAAGAGTTATCGACAGGTAGTGAAACAAGAGTTTCCTAGTATGGAAATAAAGATGAAATTTCTTCTCTTATGTTACTGCAAATCGACACTATGAGGTTTTTCGTAAGCTGTTGAGCTCTCTAATTGTCAATTACTTATTTAATGAGGCACTTTGTTTCAGAATTCTGTCGCAATAGCTGCTGTAATATAAGTCTGTGCAAATTATACTGTGTTTTGGCAAAGGAAGTGCAATTAAACATGTCAACAAGACAAATGGGGCCGTTACTCATAAATGGTAATGTTTATTTGAATGAGAAAAAATAGATTGCCAATTCTGTTGGAATTTTGATTGCACCCCATAACCCATGGTATTTTTAACACAGATTGACTGGAATGGAAACTTACCAAAGGATTTTATTCCTTTTCTTCATGTGAGCAGCATTAAAACAATGACGAGCGTTCCCTTCAGGCGGAATGACACGCTCTTGCCAGATGCTGGTTACTCACCTACGGCTTGCCAAACTGACGGTGTGATTCGCGAATAAAATAGTTGTTACTGAGAAAAATAAACAATTGATCTGTCGCACAACACAGTGCTCAGTGTACTGTCAGCAGCTGAGAATACTCCGAGCGACAGAAATGCGAAAGCTAACCATGAGTGCCTTGTGAGCAGGAGTTCACATGCTTCGAAAAACATTGCCGTGAAAGTAGATCAGCCATTGTCAGCAAATACATTTCAACACATCAAATATATCAAATCGCTACACTCTTTCTGGATACTCATACTTTCGGAATAATACCGACCATTTCTTAATTTGCGTAGCCTGATGTATAATTAGTTTATTAATGGTGATAGTGTATATGCAACCACCGAAATACTTTTTCTCGTCACGACAAGCAAATTAAAACATTGTTATTCGTGAGGACTTCTCAACTGTTTCTAGCTTGCAGTGGAAATGTGATGTCCACATGTACGTAGTATAACGTGTCTTATTACAACTATATCCAGTTAATGATAGTGGAAATAACGTTCTTCATATCTTGGACGCTTTTTACCAGGAGCACAAAGGCGTCATATCTGTGGAAATTACGCCTTTCGACTTTTTGCAACAGACCATAGAGATACGTCAGCATAACAGGCAGCATGTAGATAACCTTGTTTTACTTTCCTGCCTTCCTTCTAGATCACATGATTTTATAATATTCGTTACTTCCTTATTCACACCCTCACGATGAAACGTCTGCCCCTTCTTATGATCTGAAAACAATGTGGAGGGAGATGATATAATCACAGTGCCTAATAACTCACCTGTTATTGAACTGTGCATTGTTCTTGACAAAAGAATAAACAAAACAAAAATTTACACAGATACATGTAACTGAAAACTATTAGGTACTAACGAAAACAGATGGAGCACTTAAACGGTGAATGTCGAAACACTATTCAGTAACAATAAAATCCAGTATACTTTAACGCCGTATTTTTCGGGTGGCCAATAGTTCCACTGCCCATTTGCGCCACGGCGAAGATAGCATATGGCAGGACTGCCTTCCCGCTCCACGCCTCACCCCTCCCGCAGTGCTCGCGTGGCGCTGGACACGAGAAGCAGTGCTGCAGCCACAAAGCCGTGCGACCCGGCGCAGGCGACTGTCGCGTTCCAATTTGCGCGGTCCCTTTAGAACCGGTGAAGTTACAAAAATGCGCGCTGCGCTGCGCCGCGCCACGCGCGCTATACGCGACTCAATTTGCGCCGAGCCTAAATCGTCGCTGAATCCGTCATCTTTCACTGCTGGCAGCAAACTCTCTGCATTATACGCTTGGCTCGACGATGTCAGCCAGAAGTCGAAAACAGTGTGAAAAAAGACTTACCCGACAAAATGACTTTCACCTATTGCTCCTTAGCCCTGGTTTATGACTTCGGCATCACGTTTTCCTGTTACAGTCATTTGTATCGCTGATGTTTGAGTGTGGAATTCCAGTTCGCCCTGCAGTTCACAGGTCCTGCAGCTCCGTTCTTGTCATTTTAGTGCAGACAGGATCCGCGAGTGTGACGCTCTGTTCTACAATGACCTCTGCAGCTGTCCTCTCATTTTTCGTCACTATCCTCTTCAACGACCTACCGTCACGATCACTCAGCTCATACGTTCGACTGTGTGTGGCATAGCGGATGATGTCTTTCCGCTTTCCTTGTAGGCCTATGCGGTATAAGTTGAAACCTCCCCTTATAAAACTTTATGAATGAATGTGCTGATAAACCCCTTACGTTATTTGATTTCAAACAGCTGAGCAGAACTGAACGTACTCAGACATTTCTCTCTTTACCTATTCTCATCAACACTAAACTGACACACAATATTTTTAGCGCAACGCAATCTGACTTTCAATAATCCCTACAAAAGAATGTCCCTGACTAACAATAACCTTTACCTTTCATGAATCACTTACCTCAAAAAAATCTTCATTACTCGAACTACTGCAATGCAGCGAGAGCCAATACTGCCAGCTAAATAAAAGATTCTAACTACTGAAGTCACCAACTACTTATAGGCATAGTTAGCAAATGAAAGGTTTTGATAAAGAACAAACAATGTATTTACCTTAATAGTGTTCAAAAGTCATTATATATCAGTTCATGACATCCAGTCTTACAAATTTACTGTCTCTGATGGACACACGTCCAGATAATCCGCTCTCAAAACTCCTCCATCTCTCTCCCCACATCCACCACTGCTGGCGGCTCACCTCCAACTGCGCAACGCTACCCGCTGTTCACATCCAACTGCCCAACACCAGAATATTCCAACAATGCCATCCAGCCACAGACTGCACACAGCACAGTCAGTGATTTTCATACAGAGCGCTACGTCGCGTTACCAATATAAAAACCTAAACAGCCTACTTACGAAGTCTTAGATAGTGCCTCTTGAAACACAAAACACTTCGTCAGCCTTAGTTACGAAGCACCTGTCACACGAGCACCAACGATTTACCTACGTTCGGAGTCACTTAGCTCTGTCATAATGCGCTAACATCTACAAAAACATTGTTCTGGCCACGACTGACGCTTGATGTTGCACAGGTGCCATTCGTGGACAGATACAGCAACGCAACCTGCAGGCTTGGCTATCATCTGCGTTTATGCTCAAGCCTGCATTTATTGCGATATTTCCATATTAAGTAATCAACATTATCCTTTCAAGTAAACCAACCGAAGGTTTCTTAATCGATTTAACGAAGCCACGGGAAACTTAATTTCGACGTCCAGACGAGGATGCGAACTCGGTTCCTCTCGAAATTGAGTTCGCGCTCACTTGTGATTGATTAGATGCTCTGTGTGTATTTAAGAAGAACACATCAACCTGGATATGTGCTAACTACCCATAAGCAAATGAAATAGAGGTAGAGCCCTCTAAACGTTATTTGATTGTTTCTTTTCAGTGTATGCTAAACTTTTATAATCTTTGTGTTTTCATTTGGGTGACTGACATACTTACCATCGTAAATTATTTTTCCCTTTTTGTTAACTTCTTCACTTTTGATATGCTGACACTCTAAATCTGAGTAGCTGCACTGCGAATCTGGACCTACTGGACTTGTTGTTGTTGTTGTGGTCTTCAGTCCTGACACTGGTTTGATGCAGCTCTCCATGCTACTCTATCCTGTGCAAGCTTCTTCATCTCCCAGTACCTACTGCAACCTACATCCTTCTGAATCTGCTTAGTGTATTCATCTCTTGGTCTCCCTCTACGATTTTTACCCTCCACGCTGCCCTCCAATGCTAAATATGTGATCCCTTGATGCCTCAAAACATGTCCTACCAACTGATCCCTTCTTCTAGTCAAGTTGTGCCACAAACTTCTCTTCTCCCCAATCCTATTCAATACCTCCTCATTAGTTATGTGATCCACCCACCTTATCTTCAGCATTCTTCTGTAGCACCACATTTCGAAAGCTTCTATTCTCTTCTTGTCCAAACTATGTACCGTCCATGTTTCACTTCCATACATGGCTACACTCCATACAAATACTTTCAGAAACGGCTTCCTGACACTTAAATCTACACTCGACGTTAACAAATTTCTCTTCTTCAGAAACGATTTCCTTGCCATTGCCAGTCTACATTTTATATCCTCTCTACTTCGAACATCATCAGTTATTTTACTCCCTAAATAGCAAAACTCCTTTACTACTTTAAGTGTCTCATTTCCTAATTTAATTCCCTCAGCATCACCCGATTTAATTTGACTACATTCCATTATCCTCGTTTTGCTTTTGTTGATGTTCATCTTATATCCTCCTTTCAAGACACTGTCCATTCCGTTCAACTGCTCTTCCAAGTCCTTCCCAACCATTGCTTCCCTTTCATGCCCCTCGACTCTTATAACTGCCATCTGGTTTCTGTACAAATTGTAAATAGCCTTTCGCTCCCTGTATTTTACCCCTGCCACCTTCAGAATTTGAAAGAGAGTATTCCAGTTAACATTGTCAAAAGCTTTCTCTAAGTCTACAAATGCTAGAAACGTAGGTTTGCCTTTTCTTAATCTTTCTTCTAAGATAAGTCGTAAGGTTAGTATTGCCTCACGTGTTCCAACATTTCTACGGAATCCAAACTGATCTTCCCCGAGGTCCGCTTCTACCAGTTTTTCCATTCGTCTGTAAAGAATTCGCGTTAGTATTTTGCAGCCATGACTTATTAAACTGATAGTTCGGTAATTTTCACATCCGTCAACACCTGCTTTCTTTGGGATTGGAATTATTATATTCTTCTTCAAGTCTGAGGGTATTTCGCCTGTCTCATACATCTTGCTCACCAGATGGTAGAGTTCTGTCATGACTGGCTCTCCCAAGGCCATCAGTAGTTCTAATGGAATGTTGTCTACTCCCGGGGCCTTGTTTCGACTCAGGTCTTTCAGTGCTCTGTCAAACTCTTCACGCAGTATCTTATCTCCCATTTCGTCTTCATCTACATCCTCTTCCATTTCCATAATATTGTCCTCAAGTACATCGCCCTTGTATAAACCCTCTATATACTCCTTCCAGCTTTCTGCCTTCCCTTCTTTGCTTAGAACTGGGTTGCCATCTGAGCTCTTGATATTCATACAAGTGGTTCTCTTCTCTCCAAAGGTCTCTTTAATTTTCCTGTAGGCAGTGTCTATCTTACCCCTAGTGAGACAAGCCTCTACATCCTTACATTTGTCCTCTAGCCATCCCTGCTTAGCCATTTTGCACTTCCTGTCAATCTCATTTTTGAGACGTTTGTATTCCTTTTTGCCTGCTTCATTTACCGCATTTTTATATTTTCTCCTTTCATCAATTAAATTCAATATTTCTTCTGTTACCCAAGGATTTCTATTAGCCCTCGTCTTTTTACCTACTTGATCGTCTGCTGTCTTCACTACTTCATCCCTCAGAGCTACCCATTCTTCTTCTACTGTATTTCTTTCCCCCATTCCTGTCAATTGTTCCCTTATGCTCTCCCTGAAACTCTCTACAACCTCTGGTTCTTTCAGTTTATCCAGGTCCCATCTCCTTAAATTCCCACCTTTTTGCAATTTCTTCAGTTTCAATCTGCAGTTCATAACCAATAGATTGTGTTCAGAGTCCACATCTGCCCCTGGAAATGTCTTACAATTTAAAACCTGGTTCTTAAATCTCTGTCTTACCAATATATAGTCTATCTGATACCTTTTAGTATCTCCAGGATTCTTCCAGGTATACAACCTTCTTTTATGATTCTTGAACCAAGTGTTAGCTATGATTAAGTCATGCTCTGTGCAAAATTCTACAAGGCGGCTTCCTCTTTCATTTCTTCCCCCCAATCCATATTCACCTTCTATGTTTCCTTCTCTCCCTTTTCCTACCGATGAATTCCAGTCACCCATGACTATTAAATTTTCGTCTCCCTTCACTACCTGAATAATTTCTTTTATCTCGTCATACATTTCATCTATTTCTTCATCATCTGCAGAGCTAGTTGGCATACAAACTTGTACTACTGTAGTAGGCATGGGCTCTGTGTCTATCTTGGCCACAATAATGCATTCACTATGCTGTCTGTAGTAGCTAACCCGCACTCCTATTTTTTTATTCATTATTAAACCTACTCCTGCATTACCCCTATTTGATTTTGTATTTATAACCCTGTATTCACCTGACCAAAAGTCTTGTTCCTCCTGCCACCGAACTTCACTAATTCCCACTATATCTAACTTTAACCTATCCATTTCCCTTTTTAAATTTTCTAACCTACCTGCCCGATTAAATGATCTGACATTCCACGCTCCGATCCGTAGAACGCCAGTTTTCTTTCTCCTGATAATGACGTCCTCTTGAGTAGTCCCCGCCCGGAGATCCGAATGGGGGACTATTTTACCTCCGGAATATTTTACCCAAGAGGACGCCATCATCATTTAATCATACAGTAAAGCTGCATGTCCTCGGGAAAAATTACGGCTGTAGTTTACCCTTGCTTTCAGCCGTTCGCAGTACCAGCACAGCAAGGCCGTTTTGGTTAATGTTACAAGGCCAGATCAGTCAATCATACAGACTGTTGCCCCTGCAACTAATGAAAAGGCTGCTGCCCCTCTTCAGGAACCACATGTTTGTCTGGCCTCTCAACAGATACCCCTCCGTTTTGGTTGCACCTACAGTACGGCCATCTGTATCGCTGGACTTCTCGTGAATAATAATGCCATTAAATACTGTAGGTGATCTCTAAAAATTTGTTTAACTCACCTTCTTATTTGCTTCTTTGCAGTTACTCGTTGAAATGTTGCACAAATTTTTACAAAGGTGTCGGACCTCTTGCCAGCCCAGTTTCTAACCACGGAGAGTCTGAATCAATTCTTCACTTCACCTTCACCTTTGTTCCTTTTCCTCCTTCGTTGACAAGCGAAACTGAGAAGGAAGCAGAGATGAAAATGCACCCGGTAGCTCCCAGATAGTAGCGCACTTCAGGATGAAAACCGTAGGAACTTTAAAGTAAACCACAAAAGTAAATCGAGAAATAATAATTTACCTCGCTACAGTATGGTGAAGGCAGAGGGGAAGTTGGGGGGAGGGGGGCTTCGAGAATTTCCAGTAGTTCCTAAAGGCAGCATTATTATAGAATTTTCAATTCTGGGCATCATTTTGAATATGTTGTTCAAGTATCAGGCGAAACAAACCATACTGGATGTCTTCACGGCAAATTAAAATAACAGAGGATGTGTTTTCGAAAGTTTATTCAAAAATGGTTCAAATGACTCTCAGCACTATGGGACTTAACATCTATGGTCATCAGTCCCCTAGAACTTAGAACTACTTAAACCTAACTAACCTAAGGACAGCATACAACACCCAGTCATCACGAGGCAGAGAAAATCCCTGACCCCACCGGGAATCGAACCCGGGAACCCGGGCGTGGGTAACGAGAACGCTACCGCACGACCACGAGCTGCGGACGAAAGTTTATTATTTGCTTGCAACTGTGAGCACCCGTAGGCAGATGTAACATACAATAAAATCGCAATATACAAATCAATGCTCCTTGCAAGTAATAGTATATAACAAGTGTAAGTAGGCTGTTTAGGTTTTTTTATTGGTAACGCCACCTCTGTATGAAAATCACTGGCTGTGCTGTGTGCAGTCTGTGGCTGCTTTGCATTGTTGTAATACTCGCCATTGTAGTGTTAGGCAGCTGGCTGTGAACAGCGCGTAGCGTTGCGCAGTTGGAGGTGAGCCGCCAGCAGTGGTGGATGTGGGGAGAAGATGGCGGAGTTTTGTAATTTGTCATGAACTGCTATATATATTATGACTATTAAGGTAAATACATTGTTTGTTCTCTATTAATATCTTTCATTTGGTAACTATCGCTATCAGTAGTTAGTGCCTTCCATAGTTTGAATCTTTTATTTAGCTGGCAGTAGTGGCGCTCGCTGTATTGCAGTAGTGGGAGTAACCAAGATTTTTGTGAGGTAAGTGATTTGTGAAAACTACAGGTTAATGTTAGTCAGGGCCATTCTCTTGTAGAGATTATTGAAAGTCAGATTGCGTTGCGCTAAAAATATTGTGTGTCAGGTTAAGCACAGTCCTGTAAAATTGTTTAAAAGGGGACGTTTCATATGTCGACCCTTAGCCTAGGATACCTCACTGGAATCTTCTGATTTTTTTCTTGTAGTTTGTGTAATTAGTGTAGCTATTGTTTATTGCTAGCGCGTAATCATAGAGAGAATTTCCTTTGTAGTTGTAGTTTTTCATTGTTGTACAGTAAAACAGTTGTGGCATGCATGTAGATTTGCAGCAAGTATTTCGCAGCTGCACTTACAATTAACGAGATATTATTTTCAGTGCTATGTTAATGTGTTCTCTTATTTTTGCTCTTCAAATTGTGTTTTTCTGTGTTATCGTGTGAAATATTGTGACAATAATGGCGTGTGAAAAACGTAATACTAGGCTCCAAAATAAACTGAGAAATGACAGTAAAGACGAATGCAGTGTGTTAGCGCCACCGAGTAATGAATTAACTAATGTTCAAAGTAGTAATTTGGTAATTGTGCATAGGGAAATGGAGCGGGCGGCAAACAATGGTGTAGACAGTGAAACAATTAGAGAACAGGGAAGCATTATCGATCGATCGGTCGGCGACAGCTCGCCTCAGGAATCCGAAATGACAGGAAACAATCTCGCAAATGCTGTGGATTCAGGATTTGGGTCCTCACCGTTTTCTCAAATAAGTCAAGACACATTTTCTGCTTGTCAAAATGTGAATGTTGCCGGTGCAACTTCACTGCCGAAAAGCACTGAGGAACGTGTTTCAGACACCAGTGCATTGTTATTACAGTTAATGCAACAAATGGGACAAAGGCTACAAAAGTTAGACACAACGCTTGAACAAAATCAGAAACAAATGGAACAAAATCAGAGTCAAACACAGCAAAAGCTACAAAAGTTAGACACAACGGAACAACACCAGAGACAAACACAGCAAAAGCTTCAAAAGTTAGACACAATGGAACAAAACCTTAAAAAATTAGACACAATGGAACAAAATCTTAAAAAGTTAGACTCATTGGAAAAAACTCTTGAGCAAACACGTGAAGATTTAACTACTGAGCTACATAACATTGAATCGAAATGTCAAAAGGTCTGTAATGACGTAAAAACTCAAATTTGTGAGCATTTTCAACCTATTTTTTCGCGGCATGAAAATGCATTACAGAATCACGAAGCAGCCATAAAAGAACTGCAAACTATTGTTCATGAAAATCATGAGACCTTGCAAGCTAAATTTGACTCAGTTGCATCTACCGATTCGGTTACGCAACTTGCAAAAACTCAGGAAAACTTAGAGGAGACAGTAGATACTCTGAAACTTGGTTCAGAAAAACACACTGAGGAAATAAGTACACTATCGGAGAAAGTAGCCGAACTTTCGGATCAGTTCAATAATTTATCTACGAAGGTAGATGATAATCTGAATGACACAGAAGAGTGCGAACAAATTAGGAAATTCAAACAAAATCAGAATCAAATTAATACGCAACACCAAAGAGAAATCCGGGAAGTACAAGATCAGCTGACACAGGTAATACAAGAATTACGTATTTCAGAGGACACTCGCGCCCCAATACAGAAAGAGGGACATAGAAATACGGAACAGCCACAAAATAATAACACAGCGCATTTCGGAAATTATGAAAGAAATTGGCAAGGTGCACCGAATTTTGAAATGGAACCGCCGAAACGACGTAACAATGACCGATATGCGACTCGCCGACATGATGACTTTGACTATAAGCTGTTCATTACTACACGTAAATTCAAAACATTTAAGAATTCCGCCAACGACATTCATCCACAAGCGTGGCTCCATCAATTCTCTCATTGTTTTCCCCCCAACTGGTCATTAGAGCACAGATTAGAATTTATGTGTGGCTACTTGGAGAATGAACCAGCTGTAAGAATGCGATCGGTCATTCACGATTGTCACAATGAAGGAGATTTTTATCATGCCTTCCTCTCAGCATATTGGTCTCAAGCTACACAAGACCGAGTAAAACATAGCATCATAATGATGAAACATTTCGAACAATCTGAATTTTCCAGTCTTGTGAAATATTTTGAAGACATGTTACACAAGAATCAGTATCTTTCAAACCCATACAGCCCCTCAGAACTCATCCGCATTTGCTTAATCAAACTTCCTGAACATTTACGACATATTATTTTAGCAGGACGTTGCAAAGACGACATTGAAGCATTTCAAGGACTCTTACAAGAACTGGAAATTGACACTGACAATCGCGGAACGCACGAGCACAACAATTACAGATCACATCCGTCGCAATTCCGCGATGAAAGAAATAATAACTGGACGCGACAAGGCTATTCTCACAACACAAATCGTGACCGAAACAGACACCACCCGTATGACAACCGTTGGCAGAGTAGTAATAATTACAGGGAAAGATCACCTCTCCGCGGTAATGACTATCACAGAGACAATCAGAGGAACAGACAATATGGGAACCAAAACAATTTTTATTACGAGGGACAGATTAACTTTAGACGCAACGGTCCACCGTGCAGTGATAATTCAGGGAGAAATTCTCCACCACTTAACCGAGAAGAAAGAAACTACAGGAACTACCGATATGACGACAGACGATATGATCGTAACGACAGACCTGAATTGCATCAGAACTGGCGGGATTTAAACAGGGCAGGGCCCTCTCGTCACGGTGAATTTGTAGAAGTTAGGTCTCCAAACCCCAATAACGACGCGCGCCAACAAAGAGTCAATAGGCAATGACTCATACCGCTGGCAGCCACAAAACGCACGTGTGACACTAGCGACGCAGCTGCCGTAGCTAGTAATTACGTAAAAATGGAAGACATTAGGGACATCTTACTCCAGGAACACGACGTAAAACTTAACAACATTGCATATTCTGTGATTCACATTACTGTAAATGACGTAAAATTTACGGCAGTACTTGACTCTGGCAGTCCCATTTCAGTAATTAGTGAAACAGCTTTTAGCAAATGCAACAAATCGAACGATTGCCCCACACTTCCGTTACGTAAGATTAAATTACAAGGTGCAATCTTTGGAAAAAGTGTAGATGTACGCCAACAAACCTACTTAGAATTCTTTTGTCAAAGCCACAGCTTCTCTATGAACTTTCTTATTGTTCCATTATTGTCGACGGAAATTATACTGGGAGTAGACTTTTTGAATGAATACAAAGCAATCTTAAGCTTTCACGATGCTGAAATAAGTTTAGAAAAAGAAGGTAAGTCAGTAGCTTTGAATTTTGAAGATTGGCTCTCAAACCATGACGAAGAAATTAATCGGCTTTACCTCCTGTTAGACAACAGTTCGGAATTTTCGACGGAACTTGACACTAACAATCACTCTGCAAGTACTGACAGGGGTGATATCGACGGCGCATTTGATACTAATGAGTTAATTCAGAATAAAATTCAAACAATTGAAAATTGTAATGACAATGATAGGCAAGACCTTTTTGAGATTTTACAAGCACATTCCGCAGTTTTTACTCACAAAACAGGAACAATCAAGGGATTTCAATACCAATTTCGTGTTCGTGAGCATACTAAATTTTGTGTTAGACCATACGTAATTCCAGCGCATTATAGGGACCGTGTTAGAACAGAAATACAATCTATGCTTGACGAGGGCATTATTGAGCCTGCAGTAAGCTCATACAACAATCCATTACATGTTGTTGAGAAGAAAAATGGATCGATCAGGCTTGTCTTAGATTCGGGACAAATCAATACTATCATCATTCCTGAAACAGACAGGCCGCAAACGTTAGAAGAACTTCTTCAAAATTTTAATGGTGTAAAAGTGTTGTCTTCCATTGATCTCAGATCCAGCTTTTATCAGATCGAACTTCATCCAGAATGTAGAAAATACACAGCTTTCCTTTGTTTCGGCGTTTGTTATCAGTTTCGGAAACTTCCCTTTGGTTTGAACATTTCTTCAGCAGCATTCATTCGCGGGCTAAATTCCATATTACCTGAGTTCTTAAAACGTCACATCACCTTATATGTGGACGATATTCTAATAGCAGAAGCTTCATGGGAACAACATAATCGCATCCTCAACAGTTTGTTACGTATTTTTGCAGAATCTGGAATTACAGTTAACCTGGAAAAGTCTGAATTCGGTAGGTCAAAGGTGAGGTTTTTGGGACATATTATTTCTTCTGAAGGCATTCAGCCGGATCCTGAAAAGTTAGAAGCAATCAGAGCCATTCCAGTTCCATCCACAAAAAGACAAGTCCGCAGTTTTCTAGGTCTCGTAAATTTTTACCGTCGTTTTCTGAATATGCAAATTCTTGTTACACCAAAACTTTGTTCTCTCACTGGAAAAAACACTATTTGGAACTGGGACGAACAAGCACAATTGGAATTCAATTCTTTGAAAGAATCGCTACTTAACGCGCCAATACTAGCTCATCCAGATCTGTCACAAGATTTCTGCCTTAGCACGGATTCTTCTAAAGTCGGACTTGGTGCCCATTTATTTCAAGAAGCCATAGAAAATTACACTACTGTTCAGAAAACCATTGCTTTTGCTAGCCGAATGCTAACAAAATCTGAAAAAAATTATTCCGTTACTGAATTAGAAGCTTTAGCTATCGTTTGGGCATTTAACAAATTCCGTTTCTTTCTTTCTGGTAAGCACGTAAAAGTATACAGTGATCATCGTGCATTACAATATTATGTCTTCAAAATTAAATCATGACAGGTTAAAACGTTGGGCATTGTTTCTGCAAGAATTCCGCTTCACAATAATCTACATTCCCGGCAAGGAGAACATTGTTGCGGACGCACTGTCACGCGCACCAGCTGGGCTTGAGAAAAGTAACACAGAAGGTAGCCTCGAGAAAAATTTCAGTATTCTTTACATTCAGAAAGTCGCCTTTGAAAACTTCATCACCACATCTTTAACGGACATTGCTCATGAACAAGATAAAGATCCGATTTGGAAAGACATCAAGAGCAAATGGCATGAAAAGACACACACACAGATTCGGCATTATTATCTGGTTAGAAACAACATACTGTTCAAACGCTGCACTGTTGATGACAAGCTATGGGTTCTTTGCATTCCTGACGATTTTGTTAATAAGCTCATTTGGTACATTCATTTCAGCTACGCACATTTTGGTCCACGAAAATGTTATCATATTCTTCGAACGACTTGTTATTTTAACAATATGGAAAAGAGAATTCGAAGAGTCCTGTCTATTTGTAAACTTTGTCAAAAGGCGAAACCATCTACTGTCTCACATCGTGCTCCGTTGTTTCCTATTATTCCTTCTAAATTAAAAGAATTTGCTGCTGTTGATCTCTTGGGACCGCTTGTCAGAACATCTAATGGATTTTCGTACGTTCTAGTCGCTGTTGAACTTACTTCAAAATTTGTTTCTTTCACTCCGTTACGTAAAGCCACTGGACGGTCTGTATCCAACGCCTTTGTTAAAAATTTCTTACGTGAAGTTGGACACGTTAGTAAAGTCATTTCAGATAACGGACCGCAATTCAGATCTGCTGTTTGGTCACGCATGCTTCGCAATCATAAAATCAAACCTGTTTTTATTTCATTGTACTCACCACATTGTAACCCCTCCGAACGGATTATGAAAGAAATCAATAAGCTTTGCAGACTTTATTGTTACAGAAAGCATCAGCATTGGGACAGATATTTACACTTATTTCAAAACGTGCTGAATGAAATGCCTCATGATTCCACTGGTTTACCACCTACTCTTGTACTGAAGAATGAAGAACCACCGAACAGAATCAGAGAGCTTGTACCTTTCCCGAATACACGTAAACTTCGACACAAAGACATAATTGATTTGGCTCTTAAAAATATAAAATCTGCAGCAGACAAAAGGAGAGAACTACACGGTAAAGCAAATGCAAAGAAATTGTATATTGGTCAGAAAGTTCTCATTAAAGCTCATTCATTGTCACATAAGAAGAAACACTTGAGTCACAAATTCTTTCTAGTTTACAATGGACCTTACAGAATCCGACGTATACCACATGATAATTGCGTTGAAGTTGAAACTCTGCGTACTAGGAAGAGTAAAGGTTTACACCACATTTCACATGTAAAACCGTTTAGTGAAAGATAATCTGCTTTTTAACTTTGTCTTTCCCACAAAATTTTTCACTTCACATTTCTAGTATGCTTTGTCAGACTTAGAATCTGTTAACATGCAACAATGTTTGAAGTTAAATATCCAGTCAAGAACCAAGAGAACTTATTTAAACAGAAATTACGAATGCATTGTTATAGTGAACAGACTACACAGTGTTGCATTTGTACATTCTTGCTTGTTAGTTGCACGATTACGTAACGACTATCAGGCTTACATACTTAGGACACATACTGGTACTGCTAATGAGATTTTCATGCAACATTTTGGTTTACTTGAAAATACATTCTGGATTTAAAGTACTTTCTGTGAGATACCAGATGACACAGTGATTAGTTTATGTGACAGCTACACGATTTTATCACGACGCTACTAATGAGTGACAATGTACAATGTTGCTTTTGCAGTGTTTCTGTTTTATATCTGCACAGTTTCTGTTTTATTCTGGAAAGTAAAACATGTTTTAGTAGTAACTTTTGTGGTATAGCTACAATGAGACAGCCTTTTCCGTAGCACAACAATACGTTACAGTACAGTACTTTCCTCATCACGGCAATAAGCGTAATAACTAAGATATCTATATGCAAAGCATTTCACTTTTGTGTATCATGAGGTAAGTACATTGACTTTAGCAGAACTTTGCTTACAGAGGACGATAACTACGACAGTTCCACAGAATTATCTTACAGCAAGACGCGCATTTAGCGCTACAGGACACACATTTGAGTGATTAATTTTGTACTTATAACATTTATTTTTTAAAGATATTTGAAGTACAATGATACAAAGGTTTTCCGTGATACATTTCATTCCGTTGCTGTAATCTGTAACACCTGAGGGTATAATTACATTAATCCTCAGGGGGGTACACGCTTACTTTGTGTACCATGTGTGTGGCAACCACAAGGAACCCTAGCTAATATGGTATTTGCTTATACAACTTTACACATCGGTACCATATTTCTCTAGCACACAAATTACACAGCTATCTGATCATGTAACTGAGAGATAAACATTTTTTGTTTACTACATTAGTGACAGATGTTTACGTAATTACACAGTTGAATAATTTCACACTTATGAAATTGTATTTTGTCAGTACTTTGTGAACTGTTCATATTTTTTCGGAGCGATTGTGGTACTATGAGAGCTTTGAATGATGTATTTGGTATGGGATCATGAGTTTTAAAGTACGTTTGAGGTTGATGACACTATTGAAATGAGCAGAGAATTTTTTTAGGTTTTGAAACTATTGGAGGAAGCTACGACGATTTTGAGATTTGACTGAGGTGTTATGATGTTATTTTTACGACGACGATGTGTATTATGCTGTTGCGGTATGTTTATGATCAATAAGATGATGCTATATAAGGAATGTGATTACGTGTTTATATGTATATGAATAATGAATAGAAGGTAGGGACTCTGACTGGTGAAAAAGGATGTTGTAAACCGAGAATCGTACTTTAAGAGTTATGAAATGTGTGTAAATGCGTGAATGTATCACAATGCCGGCGAAAATTTTTTGGACACTGTTATATTCATACGATTTTGTTTCTACAGATTTGTCACGCAAATTCTTGACCTATGAAATTTTTATATGAGACTGTCAGTGTAGCGAAAACTGCTGTCGTAAATATTTCGTTAAGAAAGGTAAGTGACCGTGAAGTAATTCGTTGTGAGTGGCCAGGTGTGTCAGACGCCTGGAGAAAAATCCATTATTGCAAGCCCTTTTCAGCGGCACAGGTAGAAAAAAAAAAGGGAGGCCATTATCCTCACTATTGACGTTACTTTATAGAGAGCATCGCAAAAACGACACGGTCGAACTTGAAAACATATGTTGACACTGTGCAGCTCTTAATTTATGATATTTACAGGAATGCCTAACGAAATGACGAGAAATATTTTTACATCTGCACACCTGATTATGACAAGCGTCTTTCTACGAGAGTTGAGAGAATGTCTACTAACTTATGAAATGTCACATGACTATTGAATGATATTTTTATGCTTTGGTTTGCGTAATTGCTTATTTCATTTGATATCTAGTTACTAGCTGCACTGCAGCATTGGTTAAAATAAAATTTTATAGATGTACTAATATAAATATTTTCTGTCTACAGATCGAGTAAATAATAATTTTTTTTAAAAAAATGAGGGAGCACAAAAAGACATTTACCTCCACAGGAACTGCAATCATAGTTTTCTTTTCAAGTACTTGTTAATTTCTTTTGTAGAATAAATTGTGATGCATCGCTCTAGTGTTAAGATGTGACATAGGTATTAGACATGGCCATTTTTAGTGTAATACTTTTTCTGCTTGAACTTTGTCATGTTTAGGTATAAGTTATACTGTTTGCCAGGCATAGTGCTACTGAATTTTAATTTTTGTTACTCTGCTAAGCCAGATTTATTTTTCTTGTTTGCTGCTCATTGCCTTATGTTAGTTGTAATTTATGTTGCTTGCTTCGCCATTTGTATTTTTGATCATTGCTGTTTGTGTTAATTATTTTGTGCTACTGCATTGCCTCGTCCCTTAGTTAAATATCTGAGCTCAGTAGATTTAAGTTAGCTTAAGAGGGGGTAGACTATATAAGAACCTAACTATGGAGAATAGGGAAAGAATGCTTTGGAGGTTATATGAAACAGATTTGGCAAAAATGAGTATTGTGCACTGAGAAATAATTATTTTGAAAGAAATATGAATCGAATACAGAAAGCAGGTATAGATAGGACTTTTTGGGAATAATGATGAACGAAGGGAGATCTCCAAGAACAAAATAGGTTTTGTTCGCAAAATACTGCAGTACCAAAAGTTACACTGAAAACGAACCCTGTCCTTTCCATTTTGTTATCCCCCTATGTGTTTGTGTACCCTTGTGTATTTGTTTTCTTCCTGTCTCTGTGTAGTTTCATAGAATTTTTTTTCTAATACTATTCACTATGATGAGGAATACTGTTATCCTCAAATATAATTGTCATTAATAATATGTTATTTACCTTGTAAATATGCTTAGACATTATTTATTCTGTTTTGTTTTAATGCTCATGTGTGAAGTTGATGTTGCAAAATTTATTCTGATCTTTTATGTATCTACTTATCTCATAATTCCTGTAACATTGATGTATATGTTTATTTCTATTCTATTGTAAAACCTGTACTACAAATGTTATCTGTATTGTTATGTTCTTTAATGATGTATTTTGTACCTTTGTAATTGTATTCTTCTGTTATAAAATTGTAATTGACACCAGGTCATCAAATTAAGTAACTTGTAAGTTACATTTCACTGCACACGTTTCTGTTGGTCATAGTATATGGACAATATGTGAGAAGTAGGGACTGTTAGTGTTTGCACGTGTGTTAATAATTCAGCAAGGGACTGGTTAACAGCATTGCTGGTTCTAAGGACAATTCCAAAAACTTTGTGAGTGCACAAGTGGTGGTTATGGACTTGCTATATTATCCGCAAGACTCTTCAATGGTGATTGTGCACCTGCACAGTCACAACAGATGGCTGCTGGCCGTCTCTACGAGGACTACAGTGGGTCTGCGTCTTTGCTGACTCACCAGTCCCATTATCTCTACAAGGACTACAGTGGGTCTACATCTTTGATGACCCACCAATACCATTATTTCTACAAGGACTGCAGTGGGTCTGCACCTCTGGTGGCCCACCAGTACCGTAATCTCTACCAGGACTACAGTGGGTCTGCTCTGTGATGACCTACCTACCAATACTCTTCAAAACTTCGACTGACTCTGCGGTGGGTTTACTCTGTTGTGGCCCATTACTTGTCTGCATTTCAAGAGTCAGCACTGTCTTTCCATTGGAAGGACACTTCTTCAAGACTGCATGGAAATCCACTACTTCTGTGTGCAATTTCTTTTACTAATGAGACTTTGTGAAAAAAAACTGTAATTACTATTATGATGAATGATCAGAACTATCTTTATGGACTGTGAGAAAATTTTAGCTTTTGACCAACATTGTATCAATAAGTGTGTGCATTTGATATCTTTGTTATTGTAATTATGAAAAATTTCTTCAAATCTGTATTGGTCACTGTCCAACACAATTTGTAAAATTTTTTGTGGGGAGCATGGGGGCTATGTAAGTAGGCTGTTTAGGTTTTTTTATTGGTAACGCCACCTCTGTACGAAAATCACTGGCTGTGCTGTGTGCAGTCTGTGGCTGCTTTGCATTGTTGTAATACTCGCCATTGTAGTGTTAGGCAGCTGGCTGTGAACAGCGTGTAGCGTTGCGCAGTTGGAGGTGAGCCGCCAGCAGTGGTGGATGTGGGGAGAAGATGGCGGAGTTTGTAATTTGTCATGAACTGCTATATATATTATGACTATTAAGGTAAATACATTGTTTGTTCTCTATTAATATCTTTCATTTGGTAACTATCGCTATCAGTAGTTAGTGCCTTCCATAGTTTGAATCTTTTATTTAGCTGGCAGTAGTGGCGCTCGCTGTATTGCAGTAGTGGGAGCAACCAAGATTTTTGTGAGGTAAGTGATTTGTGAAAAGTACAGGTTAATGTTAGTCAGGGCCATTCTCTTGTAGAGATTATTGAAAGTCAGATTGCGTTGCGCAAAAAATATTGTGTGTCAGGTTAAGCACAGTCCTGTAAAATTGTTTAAAAGGGGACGTTTCACAAGCATTTTGTTTCACAGTTTGTATCCACAAGTGTTTATGTACTACAGTGTTTGAATATAATAACGTAAATTCCTGTGAGGCTTTCTAAAACCCTGGCCGGCCGGTGTGGCCATGCGGTTCTAGGCGCTTCAGTCTGGAACCGCGCGACCGCTACGGTCGCAGGTTCGAATCCTGCCTCGGGCATGGATGTGTGTGATGTCTGTAGGTTAGTTAGGTTTAAATAGTTCTAAGTTCTAGGGGACTGATGACATCAGCTGTTAAGTCCCATAGTGCTCAGAGACATTTGAACCATTTTTCTAAAACTCTGGATGCTATCGGATTTTAGCTGCAACGGTCGGCGGAAGAAAGTTCTAACTGTCAATGTTCTGAGAGTTAGTCTCCTTACGCGATCCGTCATGATTTCAACTACACTACTTTTTGGCAACAAGTAGTTCCATTTGAAATACTAGAAACCATTTGTGGGCTGTATGCACTGTTTTGCCTTACAATATTTATGTTCTTGTCTTTGGATGAAAACAGTGTCATCCCACAGTGCCAACTTCTAAAATTTGTAATCGAGTAAAGAGACGGAGACGATATTAATGAAAATAGTGATCCATTTTTTGATGACAGTGATGCAGATACTGACTACATGGTAGGGCGTCAATTACATCATGAAAATAATGTTATTGTGGCGTAGCATTAAATTGCCAGCAGTCCAATCTCAGTGTTCAGACATAACACTTCTGTTAAAAATTTTGGGGAGTTCTTTAATGTTAACGGCCGGGAGAGTGGTGTGATGACCACAAGCCCCTCTGTATCGGAATCCGATGACGCCTAATGGCTGAGGATGAGGTGGCGGCCTGTCGGTACCGTTGGGCCTTCAAGGTGTTTGTTTGTTTCTTTAATGTTGGTACTATACAAATGTAATGTAATATATATCAGTGAACCCCTGTAAGGTTTTTAAAGTCATTGGTTAAAACCTATAATAAAAATGTTTGTGGGTTAGCATTGTTTTGGCCCTAACGTTAAACATTGTGCATTGGCAGTATTTTTATGCTGTTTTAGTTCATTACAAACGTTAGTATGTATATTTTTTTTTAGACAGGAGCGCAGTCTAGATCCACTGAAATAGAAGCAGGAAGCACGTGACTATGTCAATGAAGGCCCAATATCAAGTGACTGCTGACTTTTTAAATGTTTCTTTACAAACAAAGAGTCAGCGAGGCAATTCCTACTACCATAGAGTTAGCAAGACAATACAGTGGACCACGCCTTGGCAACCACTAAACATAGGTAACTCATACATACCTCCTGTAAATCATCACTATTTTGAATGCCTTCAAGTGAATCACGAAATAAATGAAAACCCAAAACTGCTTTAACAGAAATTACTCTTTCAATGTTTTACACGTATTCAATTGTAGATTATTTACGTGAGAGGTTTTTAATCTCTGGTGTTCTGTGCAAAAGAAAACGAACACGGAAGATCGGAAACGCTTGGTGTACAATGAGGTTAAAAAAAAAAAAAAAAAAAAAAGGAGCGATATTCTCATGCACAAATGGCAGTATTAGACTTTGAGCGCGGAAAGGCAGTTGGAGATAGACGCATGGGACATTCCATTTCGGGTATCTTTAGGGAATTCAGTATTTCGAGATCCACAACATCAAGAGTGTGCCGAGAATACTGTATTTCAGGTATTACCTCTCACGTTGGACAACGACCGAGAGCAGCAACGTTTGCGTAGAGTTGTCAGAGCTAACAAGCAAGCATACTGCTTGAAATAACAGAAGAAATCAATGTGGGACTTACGAAGAACGATCCGTTAGGGCAGTCCGGCGGAATTTGGCGTTAAGAGGCTATAGCAAGGGATGACCGACGCGAGTGCCTTTGGTAACACATCGACATCGCCTGCAGCGCCTCTCCTGGGCAAGTGACCATATCCGTTCGACCAAGACGACTGGAAAACCGTGGCCTAGGCCGATGAGTCCCGATTTCAGTTGGGAGGAGCAGATGGTAGGATTCGACTGTGGCGCAAACCCCATGAAGCCATGAAGCCAAGTTGCCAACAAGACGCTGTGCAAGCTGATGATGGTTCCATAATGTCGTGGGCTGTATTTACGTGGAATGGACTGGATCCTCTGGTCCAGCTAAACCGATCATTGAATGGAAATGGTTATGATCGGCTAGTAGTAAACCGTTTGCAGCCATTCATGGATCTAATTTTCCCAACCAACGATTGAATTTTTATGGGTGACAACTCGCCACGTCACCGGACCACAATTCTTCGCGATTGGTTTGAAGAACGTTCGGGAAAATTTGAGCGAATGATTTAGCCACCCATATCGCCTCACATGAATCCCAACGAACGTTTTACGGGACGTAATCGAGAGGCCATTCAGTGCCAAAATCCTGGACCGACTACACTATCACAATTATAGACGGCTACAGACGCAGCATGGCTCAGTATTTCTGCAGGGGAGTTACAACGACTGAACGACTTATTGAATCCATGCCACGTCGAGTTGTTGAACTACGCCGGGCAAAATGAGGCCCGACACCATGTCAGAAGGCATGCTATGACTTTTTTAACCTCAGTGTATTAACACTGTCACTACAGAAATCCTGATACTGTTTTTTTAGAATAATACTTTAAAGGATTTTTTAATTTTTAGCTTCTCTACTATACTAATATCTGACATAAGATAGAAAAATTCATGTATTTACTCTCAAGATTGTTACACTTACTTTTTGATGAAGACAGCTCTAACCCGCTGTAGTAGGGACAAGTAATCAGTTTTGTAGGACTTATTAACAATCTTTTACTCATATAACAGATTAAATAGCCAAAAAGAATAGCGTTGCAATTCGAATAAAAAGTTACAAATAAATCTCTTGTTATTTACGATACACAGATTTAACCGAAAATACAATACGCAATAACTCAAATGCTCTCGTGGGTTAGCGCTTGCTAAGTCTACATCACTGGGAACATATACATAGATACTTCGCAAGTCACCGTACGGTGAGTGGCGGAGGGTACCGTGTACCATCGCTAATCACTTGCTTTTCTGTTCCACTCGCAAATAGAGTGAGGGAAAAACGATTACCTGTATGATTCCGTGTGAGCCCTAACTTCTCATATCTTACCTTCGTGGTCCTTACGCGTAATGTATGTTGGCGGCAGTAGAATCGTTCGCCAGTCAGCTTCAAATGACGGTTCGCTAAATTTACTCAATAGTGTTTCCCGAAAAGAGCGTCGCCTTCCCACCGGGGATTCCCATTTGAGTTCCCGAAGTATCTCCGTAACAGTTACGTATTGGTAGAACCTACCGGTAACAAATCTACCAGCCCGCCTCTGGATTGCTTCGATGTCGTCTTCCGTGCGACATGGTACAGATGCCAAACACTCGAGTAGTACTCAAGAATAGGTCGCACCAGCGTCCTATATGCGATCTCCTTTAAAGGGTGAACCACTCGTTCCCAAAATTCTCCCAGTAAACCAAACTCGACTATTCACCTTCCCTACCACAGTTCTCACATTTCGTTCCATGTCTTATCGGTTTCCGTCATCATCTCCAGATATTTAAACGACTTGACTGTTTGAAGCAGGACACTAGCAATGCTGTATCCGAGCATTACAGGTTTGATCTTCCTACTAATTCGCATTAATTTACTTGTTTCCACAACTGGGTTAGTTACCATTCATCACACCAACTGGATATTGTGTCCAAATCGTCTTGTTTCTTCCTACAGTCATTTAACTTCGACAACTTACCGTACACTGTGACATCATCAGCAAACAACCACAGATTCCTGCCCACCCTGTTCGACAAATCATTTATGTATATAGCGAACAACAGCAGTCCTATCGCAATCCTGGTGCACTTCTGAGGATACCCTTGTCTCTTATTAACATCCTTTCAACGGATTCCAGATCGTATTTTCAGAGGTTCTATTGGGGAGGCAGTTAGCATTTGCCTAAACAAGCATATTGAACCATGTAAAATATTTAATCAGGCTGAGAGATCACGGACCATTAATAAGGCGCACTTATTCGATCCGGGTCTCGCAAACCATGTGTGCTGTGCGTCAAGCAGTAGGCTACGAGAAAGTCAAGCTTTATGTTCTACAATACAGCGCATTCAATAATATTTCTCTTTTCAAGAGGCAGAGAATACACTTTTAAAAGGTTCATTGTTTCATTGGCAAAAAGAAAACGTTCGTAGGTTTCTCTGTATTTTAACCAGCGGAAAAATGCTTCTATAATACTGTACAAAAAATGGGAGTATGTTTGCTAATAAGACACTGACTGAAAAGTTCGGTCCCGGCTGCCTCGTTCTACACTCCGCTGCACCTTTAAAAAATTTTCCAAAAATTCTAAGATGTGAACATATTCGCACTTTTTTTAACATGCAGCTCACCTTAAAATCTGTAAGCTGCTCATACCAATACACCTCCAGTTGCACTTCCTCATACACTCATTCAGACCAACTCGTTTTCATTATCTCTTCGCATCTGTCTGTCATTGTCTTCTGTGCTACATCACAGCCACAGCCCCCTTCGTTCTGTCCTACAGGTATAATCCCCTCTCAGTGTCACTGTCTACTCCTTGCTCTCTCTTACTGCTAATATCACATTCCTTCCTATTGCTGCTGTCTCTTCTCACTGTCACTATCTCTCTCTTCCTAGTTGTCGTTATCATAGGCTATGACTCTCATTATCACCGACTCTCACCCACTTCCAATTTCTCTTTCTCTTTATTCCTTCCCCCTGGCACTGTCTCCTTCACTCTTTTGCTAGCACTGTTCTGCCATTGTCTTTGTCGACTACGTTCAACTGTCACTGTCCCCCTCTCTTTCTGTCAAACTGTCACGGTCTCCTTCGCTCATTCTATAACGCACTCACTGTCTTCAAGTATTTATTACTTTTGCATTTCTTTGATAATGCCAGTGTCTTCTTCTCACACAGAACAAAAAAGCGCGAATATTTTCCTAGGCGAAAAATTTAGGGAAATTTTTTAAAGGGGCTGACGAAAGGTAGAATCATGCATCTGGTACACCACTTTTCAGTTAGGAATTTTTTTAAATAAACAGCAACGTTTTCGCATTTTTGTGCTCCGATAGGAGCCTCTTCCCGTTGGTTCCCTTCTTTTTCCTGCTGCAGCAAGTCACATAACTCATATGAAGATTGGAAAAGTTTTGCAGAAGTTCGAAATATAGCGCGTACTTCAATGGGAGATGCTTTTAATAATATCCACAACGAAACTCTGTCTCGGAATCTGGCAGAAAACCCAAAGAGATTCTGGTCATGCATAAAGCACGCCAGTCCCAAGATGCAATTAATACCTCCACTGCGCGATAACAACGGTGAAGTCACTGATGACAGTGCCACTAAAGCAGAGTTATTAAACACGGTTTCCGAAACTCCTTCACCAAAGAAGACAAAGTAAATACTCCTAAATTACAATCAAGAGCACTGCCAAGACGAGAAACATAGAAGTAGATATCCTCAGTGTAGCAAAGCAGCTTAAATCTCTTAATAAAAGCAAGGCCTCTGGTCCAGATTGCACACCAGTCAGATCCATTTTAGAGTATGCTGATACAATAGTTCCATATTTAGCAATTATATACAACCGCTCGCTCATAGAGAGATCTGTGCCTAAAGAATGAAAAATTGCTCAAGTCACATCAATGCCCATAAAGGGAAGTAGGAGTAATCCGTTGAATTGCAGGCCCTTATCACTAACGTCGATTTGCGGTAGGGTTTTGGAACATAAATTGTATTCGAACATTATAAAGTAACCTAAATTAAACGATATATTGACACATAATCAGCAAGGATTCAGAAAACATCGTTCTTGTGAAACGCAATTAGCTCTTTATACTCATGAAGTAATGAGTGCTATCGACAGGGGATATCAAATTGATTACATTTTTTTTTTATTTCCAGAAGGCTTTCGACACCGTTCCTCACAAGCGTCTTCTAATCAAACTGCGTGCCTACGGAGTATCGCCTCAGTTGTGCGACTGGATTCGTGATTTCCGTCAGAAAGATCACAGTTCGTAGTAATAGACGGGAAGTCATCGAGTAAAATAGAAGTAATAACCGGCGTTCCCCAAGAAAGCTTCATAGGCCCTCTATTGTTCCTGATCTATTTTAACGACATAGGAGACAATCTGAGTAGCCGTCTTAGATTGTTTGCAGATGATGCCGTCATTTACCGTCTTGTAAAGTCGTCAGATGACCAAAATGAATTGCAAAATAATTTAGATAAGATATCCGTATAGTGAGAAAAGTGGCAATTGACTCTGAATAAAGAAAAGTGTGAAGTTATTACCATGAGTACTAAAAGAAATCCACTAAATTTCGATTACGGGATAAGTCACATAAATCTTAAGGCTGTAAATTCAACTAAATACTTAGGGATTACAATTACAAATAACCTAAAGTGAAACGATCACTTAGATAATGTTGAAGGTAGAGCAAACCAAAGACTGCGATTCATTGGCAGAACACTAACAAAGTGCAACAGATCTACTAATGAGACTGCTTACACCACGCTTGTCCGCCCTATTCTGGAGTACTGCTGTGCGGTGTGGGATCCGCATCAGGTGGGACTGACGGATGACATCGAAAAAGTTCAAAGAAGGGCGGCTCGTTTTGTACTATCGCGAAAAAGGGGAGATAGTGACTCAGACATGATACGTGAATTGGAGTGTCAGTCATTGAAACAAAGGCGTTTTTCGTTGCGACGGGATCTTCCGATGAAATTTCAGTCACTAGTTTTCTCCTCCGACTGCGAAAACATTCTGTTGGTTTCCACGTACATAGGGAGGAATGATCATCACAATAAAATAAGAGAAATCAGGGGTCGCACTGAAAAATTGAAGTTCTCGTTTTTTCCCGCTCGCCTTTCTAGAGTGGAACGGTAGAGAGACAGCTTGAAGGTGGTTCATTGAACCCTCTGCCGGACTCTTTATTGCGAATAGCAGATTAATCAAGTAGATGTAGATGATAAGAAATGTATCGGTCAGTAAAATTTAGGTAGTTTACTTACGCGAAGATGAAATAATGCAGGACTAACCGTCCATGAATTAAAGATGCCTCCATAAGTCACATAAAGCTCACTGTAGATCCCGTCAGATGCAAAAACAACCAAACGATTTGCTCCATTTGCCTAAGCAGGAATAACTTTGTAATATTCATGGTTTGACCCGGTGCTGTAGGACCGTGACACCTAGACATTATTTTGTTGTGTATAGTAAAGGTCCCTAGTGCAAGGACTATCCAAAACACTTGATCCTACTATTTATCTCCAACAGAACTCGAGATACGAGCACCGGAAAATCCCGTTTTTTTGAGCGGTGTTTTGGGACATATTAGTTACGCATGCTGTCGCATGTATACCGATAGATGGAGGGATATAAATATTACCTACAAAAGAAAATTTTTTATCTTCTCGAAACACTGGGTACAATACTGCGAATCGTTAGTAAAATACTGAAGGTGTCCAGGTTACATGGTAGTAGGTACACCTACATAGATACATTTATTCTAAATTGCAATAACGTATAATGTATTGGGCGGTCATTAACAAAACAGCATAGTTATTCATTATTGTTTTGAATGCCTCTCCTTGTGATTCAAGCATTGCTGTCATAAGAAGTTCGAGCCGCTATGCTCCCCTCCGCACTCATCGCCTCACCATAAGACAGTTTTCCACTCACTTGCACCGAATCGAAGATGGGGCAAGTCGAGAGGAGGAAACGACTCAGAAAGTCGCATTATGCAGATTGGAGAGAGCTCCGGCGTGGGCAAGACCGTGTGCTTCTGGGAATTCAGAAGTCGATTAACCACGTTTCCGGAATTCTGCAAACGTCACTCGACTGCTATTAACTTCGTATAATTTGCTTCATTACAGAAAAAAGCTTATTAAGCCGTAAATCGACGTAAAGCGCTTTAACTGGTAGATTCAGTTGACGCAGGAGTTTTTTAACCGTTTAATGAGAATTCGTATAACGTATTTCCTATACGTTACTCGTCCTGGGAACAACAGTGAGAGCTCCGCCCATAACATAACGTTTCATTTCTATGCCATACACGTAACGTGACGATCGCCAACTACCAAAGACCGCTTCCTTAGAGAATATTCATATCACAGCCGGAGGAAAGGATTCACATACCAGTGATAAAAGAAATTCATATCGCAAATATATGACAAAGAAGGAGAAGAAGGCCAAAGGCGGAAAATCGCTGGTTGATAGTAAAAGGGCCGCTGCTCTACATCATTAAGCATTTTCACTGAATGTGAACAGGTCACACACTTACTGGTCATCTACCAGTCGAATAGAGAGGATAAGATGGACTGCTGTTGTTGCTATTTTAGAAGAATAAACTGTTATGCACTATCGGGTTTCATTCTCACCCTTCATGTCGTCAGCAAGACAGAACAGATGCTACACTCCATATGTGCAAATTCCTATAACATGTATGAAGCAACGACGTTAAGAAACATTTTCTCACCAGATTACAAAAAATGGTCATCCAGTGCGGTTGAAAAGAACCTTTTCAATTAAGATCGTTGATTCATCAGCCTCAAATAACAATGATGGCTGAATATTTCTTTCCTTCTGCAATGAGGTTATTAGTAACTCGACGCAACATAAAGGCCGTGCTACTGATTTCACTGACCTTAAAAGTTATGTGCTGAAACTTTGAAAGTGAGTGTGTTACAAATCCTCTCACCTAAAACTATTTCTTACCATTACTGTATAGGTTTTACACTTTAGCAGTAGTATGAACTTTATTTATGTTTCTACAAGAATACAGTGTCGCAGTGTATTACTAGCATTGCGAAAGCAACTACACTATATTCGGATTACTGTGTCATCCCTGTATTTTGATCTACAGTAGCATTTCTGCTCTAATTTAGAATGTGAACGTAACGGCATAAATTACATTTAATTACGTAATTACATTTAATTACGTACATTCGATGTGTGTGGGGGCAATCACTCTAAACTGAATCTGACAAACTGTATATGAAACTGAATACAAAGAAGGGCTGTCAATAATACACGCTGCTAAACTGTCACGCATTAAATCTGTGTCGTTAGAAAAATGACACTCTTACGAAAAATTTATCAATGAAAACATTTTCCTAACGCCACCTAATAAAGTTCGTTTTCGACCTACTATTGATTATTACCTGTGAAACGGATCAAATCAGCTCTGCTCTGTTCTGATGTACGGCATAATACGAAATACTGCATTAAATGCTTCTAAAGAGATCAGCGCGCGTTTAAGTGCCTTATTCTTTATTTGAAACTGCTTTGCAAACGTAATTACTTCGTTAACAAAAAATGTAGCCAGCTGTTCACCAATAGTCCAAGGCGTGACAGCACACTTGCGACAAGATTTACTTTTAAACTGTAACGAGAAACTTAGTGAGATGCTCACAAATGAATAAAAAGGTTGCTTTAAATTGAAACTGTATTACGGTTTTTAATAACATAGAAATGGATTACATTAACTTGAAAACTAACATTTCCTTTGATATTGTCATAAACAATGAAAACTAATTCAGACAAACAGCACATAAGTTAGATGAAATTTATTCCTTGCATTTCTTATAAAATATTTTTAACTGAACGTGTAGGGTGAAAAATGGATATTAAAACTCTGAACAGGTGACCAATAAGTTGCCTTAGATATCAAAATGTAGATATTGTTGAAGAAAACGCGATCTTTACACTACAATTACATGCAATTAACGCTTGCAGCAGATAAGAATTTGTGCAAGTTACCTCTTTTTCCAAATGTACGATCACTCTATGAAAGCACCTCAAAATGCCTACTCTATCCTCCGCCATACTTTGGAGCACCTCAAAGACTTGTAATCCTCTGTCGTCACGTTCGCCATCACGGATCCTCATCATACGACCTCTCCCTCCAGCAGAGTACATTGACGGCATCTACTAACACATACTCTGGTAGCCAAAGGATAACGTAACACTCATGTGGTCAGGTCTCAAAAGTCGCTGATAATGGCTATAATCCCAAGCAATAGTGCCATTTCACATGATATAGAAACGTTTCGACCTCAATGATAACTGAACAAGCACCCAGACTCGACAAAAAGATTTATCATATTAAGCAAAAGTTGTTAGGAGACTCATGGTCGGGTTCAGGAGCAAATCTACCAATTACTAAAAGAGTTAATTTTCTTCAGCAAAATCAATCACTTACGACTGTACGGAGTAGTTATAATGTTAATTAATCAGGCGGGACGCCTTAGTCCTGCGGAATTCTGTAAGAAGAGGAGCTGTTACAAATTTCTTTATCGTCATTCTCGGTAACATCTTATACATCTTCATGACAAACACATTGCGCTGCTGCCTTCTTCTAAGACGAAAAGAGCAGCGTCCACACTACTATCCCTGTTCCGTCCTGATTTGATGAACACACAGGCATACTGTTATACCTCAATTGGTCCACTATAAAACAGTGGTTCACATACTTTTTTATCCGGGCCCCCTTCAAGAGGAAAAACAGCATCAGGCCACGCGCCCCACCCTATTCTATTAGTAAAAATAATCCTTATTTATATTTTTTCCCTCACTCGCTTCTTTATCGCATTCATCTAGAAGGATTTTACACATCAGAAACGAAAACTACAGGAATTATTATCACGAAAATACGGGACTTTTTATCTTTATGACATTTTGATTTACTGAAAAATTATGAAGTGAACAATGTTTACAAATCAACAAATGAGGATTAGAAGAGCATTAAATATTTTAATTTCGGTGTTCATAATGATGGAGAGATTACGTTGGAAAAGAAGTTTCTCAAAACTTGATGTAACAGCAGAAACAGCTATTCGAAGTTCTTTGCTTACATTTAGCTTTGAACATTAGTTCGACTTCATAGCTACCAAAGCTGAAAAGCCGGTCTAGAGTATGGAACATATCTAGGAAGTCACTTTCCATTCGGTGTTGCCACAGCTCTGATTTCTTTTTGAACGCCTTCTCTTTTTCATTCCAAGATAATACAGTTGCTTGATTACCTTGAAGTGAAGTGTTAAAAATATTTAGTTTCTCGCAAACATGGTGTGTAAGCCCTTTTCAAGAGGAAATCTCTGTTGTTGAAACAATCTGCCAGAGAGTGACTTTTCTCCTTTAAGAAACGGGAAACCTCATTCCTCAGTTCAAACGCTTTTTTTGGTACTTTGCTCTTCGAAAGCCATGGAGCATTCTAAAGAAAAAAGCAATTGTGTGTGTCCAGCACCCGTCTCCCCAAATAGCACTGTAAAAAACATTGAATTCATAGATTCTCCCTTAATAATATTAAGTGTTTCTATAACCATTTTCAGCACTTCATGAAGGGGTAGGCGTGTTCTTTAGCGGTCAGAGCCTCCCGATGTTTCATGCAGTAAGTCCCTACTGCTTGAGTAACTACAGTAGTTTTAACTTCCATTTCCAGTCCACCATGAATTCTAGACTTCGGGCGAGCTCCATCTGTGCAGACGCCAATGCACCAGTTCTATGACATCATGTTTTGATTAGAAAGCACTGACCATGTCAGAAAGGCTTTGAGTTGCAGCTGTTTTCAGTATCGGCTCAAAGAAAAGCAATTTCTCTCAGGTGTTAAATTCATCAACGAAAGGCAAATAAGCGGTCAAGTAATCCATCTTTATGAATATCAGTCGCTCCGGACACTTGATGTGCAAAACAGTTGTGACGCAATTTATCAGTTACCTGTTCGAGTGAATCCTCAGAAATGACTAAAATTCTTCTTGGCACGGTATCATTAGAGACAGAAATACTTGACAGTTGTTCAGCATATGAGTCACCAAATATTGTTGGTACTATGTCAATCGCTGCTAGTAAAACCAGAGTTTCGGCAATCGTGTGTAGTTTCTTGCATTTAGCAATCTTATACGGAATCTGATAAGAGGCCAAAAGGGCCTTAGAAGTCACAATTTTCGTTTTAGTAGATTTCTTCTGGGTAAAAAATACATTTAGTTTCCTGACAAAAAATTCTTTTAGTTTTCCTGCTAATTGGGGATGTTTGGTTTTAAGATGTGTCTAACGTGTTAGGCTTCATGCTACCAGCAGGTAAAATGGTTAAACAATTTACACCACTGACTGTAGTTTTCGTGAAGTCTAGCAATAAGTAGTTCTCATCATAACTTCTCGTTTTCGCCTTCTCCTTCCGCTCCGGCATTTGATGGACCACTGCTGTCCCCATGTCTGTCACCTACCAGGAACCACTTCACACTGCAGTCAAGTCTTGCTCGTGAAATCCGCAAGGTAATAAGGAGGCGTCGAGATACACAGCCAATGCTTGCACTGCAGACGATATGTAAGGCTGCACTCACCGTGCAGTCGACAACGAGTGATTCCGCTGAAGGGCGACGTCGCGCAGCTTGCCCGGTCATTTCAAATAATGCTAAAAAGACGACCCCAGTTTCACTGCCGTCGATCGCGCCCGACGTGACACCGATGTCGGGCGAGATTCAATCCGTTTTTTAAATTTATTTGTTTTCACTTATTATCTTTTTATATCCCATCCCCATGTTGGTATTCGCCGCCCCCCTGGGGGCGCGCCCCGAAGTTTGAGAACGACTTCCCTAAACCACCCAGTTGTAACCGCGTAGAAAATCTCTATTTGAAACAGCAGGTGAAAGCTAGCAGTCAGCAGCCAGGCAGTTGGTAGCTCTACGGGCTGTAACCACCAACGAAAGGCCTCAGCTGTATACTGCGTACCTGAAGGAACTTGTGGTCCCTATGCTTCGCCGAACTGAGGTCATTATCAAGGCGGGAGTCGGTGTTAAATCGTACTTTGCTCGTAGTTAATATAGCTCCATTAACGTGTCAGCTTTAATGCTGCGATTAAACAACAGGATCGAAAGTAACATAACATACTGTATGTACACGCTTCAGTTATGAACAATTCACGAGCAAGTTGTCGGAACGTGTTGGGCACGGTTCACACTGAGGCCACACGATATGTGATACGATTCGTTGCAATAACGATCGCTTCTCAATGCGACACTCGCATTCCCATTGGGGCGATACGATATGCAAAACCATACACGATGCGACCTGCGCTACGACAAATAGCAAGACAACACAGATCAGGTTTAGAACGGTTTTCTGCAAATTGCTAGAATAGTTATGACTAGGTAGAGGTTCCATCTCACTACGGCGCGTATATCAGATGGCGACTGAAGCCTCCTCGAGCTGGGTGTTGCTATACGTTCTTTCAATTCAAGGTGCACTCGACTTCATCTACTGTTCTATTTAGCTGATAAGTGTAAATAATTCTCTCCTACTATCATAGCGTACATATAGTGAAGTAACTTTGGAGATTAGTTTATACTCCACTACCTCATTTCCTAACTGATGATAATTGCAATTTGCTGTGCAGATTTGTTAATCGGCTATAATGTTTCAGAAATCAAAAGCACTTATCCCACATTGATAAATTTTAGAGTAACAATGTGAAGCTATCAATCCTCACCTATTAACTATTGGTAAACAGAGATATTAATCGACAATTCCAGCTGAACACGTATGTTGTGAGAAACTGGACACAGCGTAAAGAACGATAGAAGAAGGGTAAAGTGTGACTTTTGTTAAAAGAAGTACTGAGATCAGAAGGTAGGAGTGAACGTGGTTATGACTCAGATGTATCTATGTGATGAGATAAGACGTCGATATTTTGTAATACTGAATATGTTGCTTATGTTGAGCAGTAACGAAGAAATAATATATTGATATGTGTATTGAGGTTTAAAGATGTTTTTGAGAATTATTATTTCAGAAAGCCAATGAGAAGATTTTATCTGAGTAATTGTGATTTATGTGATTTAATTTTAACACCACAGGTACATTGTGTAGTAGTGGAAACGAGAAGCTAAATGCATTTACTATGAATATTTTCTTTCAGAACTGTATTCTGTATTTATGAGGAATTATTCAATAGACGGTAAATCTGGTTTGTGTCTGACATCTGGTCTTTGAATTTTCAGGAATTTGCAGCCTGGTAGTGAAAATATAATTAACGTCTTATTCTTTTATCACAAGGAATGGCAATGGTTTTGCAGTGTCAATGATACAATTGAACTTAGGTAGATGCTAATATGATGCTACAGCTAAATTTTGTCTCTAATAGTATAATGTATTGACTGACACATTACTGATATTAATAGTACACTAATAAGGTTTTCTATTCCAAGGGTATATACAGGGTAACTATCTGTTCTTGGTGATCATCATAGTTATTCGTAATTTTGTAATACACTGCATATGTAGTAGTTATCATTCTAGCCTAACAGATATGTGGATGTCACTATCTGTTCTTGGTGTTCATCATAGTTATTCGTAATGTTGTAATATACTGCATATGTAGTAGTTATCATTCTTGCCTGACAGATATGTGGATGTCGCTAGGAAACTGGATCCAAACCCTTTCAATTATGTTATGTACTTTAAGGATAGAGATGAATACATTTGGCAATTGATACCAAAACGATGGTCAACTATATACGCGCATAAGTAATGTGGTTAAAATGGCATCAGAATTATACTTATAACCATTTCTGTCGCGTATATTAGATAAGGATTTTGAATAAGGCACATGGGCATGGAATTGTATGTTTTTAGGGACAATTCATTGTGGTATTAAGACCGATGTCACTAGTTATGTAAGTCTTTGTAAATTAGTTTCATGTATTTTGGACATTCATCTGAGGTGATCTTTGCTAACAAGCACACACACTGCTTAACGGAACTAATTTTTATCGGATGACTTAATGCAATTCACTGTGGCATTAAGCTGGGTGTCGTAATACACTTTGTGTGGTAATACACTTTGTTTGAAATTGACGGAAGCTGGTCTACCCTTGAGTGTATACAGCATTATTTGAAGCAATTTTGTAATATGATGTTTTAAGAGAGATATTAAGCAAAAGAATTATAATAGAGTGTGAATGAGAAAAGGTAACATTTTAAGGTAATGTGGTTTGTTATATACGTAATCATTATTTTATTAAAACAACAAGGTTGCAGAGCAGATGCGTAATCCATTGCACGAAGGTAAACCACAGATTCAGAGTCAGGCAGGGTGATTGTCAGAAAGCATTTATGAGAATAATGTCAGTAGAAGTTCACAGGTTCAATCCAAGTGAAATATTTTATGAAAAAAACTACACTGTGATTTCAAATAGATTTAACAGGTAAAGTAAGATGGTTTTTATTCAGTAATCATTTGTTGCGTAATTATGATAGTAGTTCTGGTAGAGAAGTTTTTTCTAAACATACAGATATTCACAATATTAAGGGCAAACATTTAACATAAAGTCATTTTGCCACAGAGTCAGATAGCGTTCTTTAATTTTATTGTGAACAAATTTATTTCTTGCAATTGTATTGTTACTCTGGATTTCATATCGTGCAATGTGAGCTTCACGGGTTTCCATCTCACATAAACTTAAGATATTGTCAGTCAGCATTTCTCAGTTACTGAGTTTTGCATATTTTACTGTCTGACCTCAAAATTATACGAGTATTAAAGCATTTTAAGGTATACTTTCAACGTCACCTTCGTATAAGAGTGCCGAGACGCCTTCTGACAAACAATCCTAAATAATTATTTAAACAATATTTAACGACAATGTGTTGTCATTTACAGCGAGTGCACTTGCATAGGAATACTGACTTATTTATTTGTGGACAATCTTTTATTTATAATTATTTTGAATTATCTTAGTGTGACGAAATATAGTACTTGTAACACACTACTGGCCATTTAAATTGCTACACCAAGAAGAAATGCAGATGATAAACGGGTATTCATTGGACGAATATATTATAATAGAACTGACATGTGATTACATTTTCACGCAATTTGGGTGGATAGACCCTGAAGAAATCAGTACCCAGAACAACCACCTCTGGCCGTAATAACGGTCTTGATACGCCTGGGCATTGAGTCAGACAGAGCTTGGATGGCGTGTACAGGTACAGTTGCCCATGCAGCTTCAACACGATACCACAGTTCATCAAGAGTAGTGACTGGCGTATTGTGACGAGCCAGTTACTTGGCCACCATTGACCAGACGTTTTAAATTGGTGAGAGATCTGGAGAATGTGCTGGCCAGGGCTGCAGTCGAACATTTTCTGCATCCAGAAAGGTCCGTACAGGACCTGCAACATGCGGTCGTGCATTATCCTGCTGAAATGTAGGGTTTCGCAGGAATCGAATGAAGGGTAGAGCCACGGGTCGTAACACATCTGAAATGTAACGTCCACTGTTCAAACTGCCGTCAATGCGATCAAGAGGTGACCGAGACGTGTAACCAATGGCACCCCATACCATCCCGCCGGGTGATACGCCAGTATGGCGATGACGAATACACGCTTCCAATGTGCGTTCACCGCGATGTCGCCAAACACGGATGCGACCATCATGATGCTGTAAACAGAACCTGGGTTCATCCGAAAAAATGACGGTTTGCTATTTGTGCACCCACGTTCGTCGCTGAGTACACCATCGCAGGCCCTTCTGTCTGTAATGCAGCGTCAAGGTTAACCGCAGCCAAGGTCTCCGAGCTGATGGTCCGTGCTGCTGCAAACGTCGTCGAACTGTTCGTGCTGAGGGTTGTTGTCTAGCAAACGTCCCCATCTGTTGACTCGGGGATCGGGACGTGGCTGCACGATCCGTTACAGTCATGCGGATAATATGCCTGTTTTCTCAACTGCTAGTGATACGAGTCCGTTGGGATCCAGCACGGCGTTCCGTCTTAAGCTCCTGAACCCACTGATTCCATATTCTGCTAACAGTCATTGGATCTCGACCAACGCGAGCAGCAATGTCGCGATACGATGAACCGCAATCACGATAGGCTACAATCCGACCTTTATCAAAGTCGGAAATGTGATGGTACGCATTTCTCCTCCTTACACGAGGCATCACAACAACGTTTCACCAGGCAACGCCGGTCAACTGCTGTTTGTGTATGAGAAATCGGTTGGAAACTTTCCTCATGTCAGCACGTTGTAGTCATCGCCACCGGCACCGGCACCAACCTTGCGTGAATGCTCTGAAACGCTGATCATTTGCATGTCACCGCATCTTCTTCCTGTCGGTTAAATTTCGCGTCAGTAGCATGTTGTCTTCGAGGTGTAGCAATCTTAATGGCCAGTAGTGTATATCCTTATTTAGATATCGTTGTTATATATTAGTTTAGTCCCGTAAGTGGTGGAGTTCAGTCAAATGACGTCTGTAGAACGTAAGCACCTCATATTTTTGATGGTAACAGCCTTCAGCCAATGGAAAAGCAGAGAGTACTGAAACACTAAAGTTGTCAAGTAGAGACTGGAACTTTTCGAATGAAGACTTCAAGGGAGGGATTCTGGACGCTTTTACGTTTGTGCTGGAAGAAGACTGACTTGTCCGTGGTAACAAGTGTTATCTGATCGTGCAGGTGACTGATTCTGGGTGATCAACGGCCACTGCCATACATTAACTTGTGAAGGAATTTCGTGTATCAAGGCGTCTGAATGTGCTCCAGAGTAGGACTCTTAACTTTATCTGCTTGTATTAAAGCACTGCGGATAGACTGAGTATGACTTGCTATTCTTTGTATTGTGCGTTTTTATTTGTGAATAATCTTGTTTAACTCTGATCTGTTTTAAGCTGTTGAATCTTTCGTGAATTGTGATCGCGAAATGGACTTAGTTTTAGCGAGTCTTTGATGACTATTTAGTTTGGGGAAATTAGACGTGTGTAGTCGCACTGTGTGACTATATCCAGATATTCTTTTTAAACAGATCCGAGCATAGCCAAAGAACCTAGCTGCTGGTAAAGACGCAACTGGTTTAGTTTCACAAAGCAGGATACAAATTTTAGATTTGCTACTTCTTCTGCTAAGAAGCTGCTCATTACGATAAGGTGAGTTGCTGAAAGTGCGTGTGAATTACGTTAAAAAGAAGAGTTTATTTTAATAATACCACACAGTGTGGAACTTTATTCAGGGAAGTACCCAAAACAATAATGAATACCATTCGAAAAGCTGCGTTTCATTTGAAAAATCTGCAAGTTGTTTATTATGTTATGGTTGTGGTAAAATATTATTCAGATTCACAAGTATTTATAAGGAGTGTTGCGGAATTGGTTGTCTTTCCATTTCGAAAGCACACTTGCAAGTAAATAATTCGGCTTGTATCGACAGCGGCGCGCGGTTATGGCGTTGAGTGTGGAGGGCAGGAGCTCGTCGTGACCTAACCGTCAAAGTGTATCACGCATGTACTCGAGACTGGTAAGAAATACAGCTTTCCTTCCAGTGTTAAAAATAAATTAGATACGGCAGCTACATTTAGTACACAACAATATATACTGTAGAATGCACCAAACGTAAAATGGCCAGCGTCTACATTTTTCACTGCATAATTTTCAAAATACGCGCGGAGCTGTACTTTACTTTGAAGTATCACAATAATTACGTACTATAACGAAAAAACAAACAGATAATTGTCAAGTTGTGACTGAGGCTACACGGTATTGAAAAATATATTTTTTAATGAATAATTTTCTCAAAATCGAAAGAGAAAACTGTGTAGCGGAGAACACACGCGAATAACAAAACAATGGTTTTTTTGCGCGAAAAATAAAAGATTTACTGAGAAACTAACTACGGAGACGGATGTCGCTTTGCATCATCTGCATAAAACAATTTTTTGAGGCAAATCGGACAGCTTGAAATTTCACTACCCCCTCATCGTACATTACCAGTTGCGTGGAGCGACCAGCACTCCTTGTGGCGCCGGGCGATACGATAAAGGTAGCTGTTTGTTATTGTTGTGGTCTTCTGTCCGAAGAATCTTATGCAAGCGTCTTCATCTCCAAGTAATTATGGCAAACTACATCCTTCTGAATCTGCTCATCTGTATTCATCTTTTGGTATCTCTCTACTAATCCTATCCCCCACACTCCTCCCACCAGTATTAAGTTGGTGATCCCTTGTAGTCTCTGAACGTATGCTACTAACCGACCCCTTCTTCTAGTCAGGTTGTGCCACAAATGTTTCTCCCCAGTTCTACTCAGTATCTCCTCATTAGTTCCGTGACCTACCCATCTAAATCTTCAGCATTCTCCTGGAGAATCACATTTCAGAAGTTCTACATCTACATTTATACTCCGCAAGCCACCCAACGGTGTGTGGCGGAGGGCACTTTACGTGCCACTGTTCTATGCTTTTTTAAACTGTGTATAATAGTCCATGTTTCACTTCCATGCATGAATACACTCCAGACAGTCAGAAAATACACTTAAATCTATATTCGATGGTAACAAATTTCTCTTCTTCAGAACCGCTTTTCTTGCCAGGGCCAGTCTACACTTCATATTCTCTCTTTTTTGCCTATCATCAGTTATTTTGCTACCCAAATAAAAAGAAACTCAGATATTAATTTAAGTGTCTCGTTTTCTTATCTAATTTCCTTAGCGTCACCTGATTTGATTCGACTACGTTCCATTTCCTTTGTTTTGCTTTTGTTGATGTTCATCTTATACCTTCCTTTCAAGACACTGTCCGTTCCCTCCAAATGCTCGTCCATGTTTCACTTTGCTGTCTTCGACAGAATTAAAATGTAATCGGCAAACTTGAAAGTTTTTATTTCTTCTTCCTGAACTTTTAACTCCCACTGTATATTCTTCTTTTGCTTCCTTTTTTGCTTGTTCAACGTACAGATTCACTAACATCATGGATAGGGTACTACCCTGTCGCACTCCCTTCTCGACCACTGCTTCCCTTTCACCCACATCTTATAACGTCCGTCTGGTTTCTGCACAAGTTGTAAACAGCCTTTCGCTCCCTTTATTTTACTCCTGCTACCTTTAGAATTTCGAAGACAGAATTCCAGCCAAAGTTATCAAAAGCCTTCGCTAAGTCTACAAATGCTATACAAGCAAGTTTGCTTTTCCTGGGCCTGTCTTCCAAGATAAATCGTGAGGTCTGTATTGCCTCGCGTGTTCGCACATGTCTCTGGAATCCAAACTGATCTTCTCCAATGTCGCCTTCTACCAGTTTTTCCATTCTTCTGTAAATAATCGGTGTTAGTATTTTGCATCCAAGACTTATTAAGCTGATTATTAGATAATATTCACATCTGTTAGCAACTACCTTCTTTGGAATTGGAATTATTAGGTTATTCTTGAAGTCTGAGGGTATTTCGCCCGTCTGATATCTTGCTCACCAAATGGAAGTGTTTTGTTAAGGCTGACTCACCCACGCCTACCAGTAATTCTGACGGAATATTGTCTACTTCTAGGACCTTGTTCCGTTTTAGGTCTTTAAGTATTCTGTCAAATTCTTCTCTCAGTATCATACGTGCCACCTCATGTTTTTCTAATCATCTCCGTTTCTATAATATTGTCTTCATCCTCATCACCCTTCTATAGAACATATATATACTCCTTCCACTTTCTCTTGTTTGCTCAGGACTGATTTTCCATCAGAGCTCTTGTTATTCATGTAGCTGCTTTTCTTTTCTCTAAAGGCCTCTTTAACTTACCCGATGGCTGTAGCCATCTTTCCCTAACAATATATGCTTCTAACTCCTAACATTTGTCCTCTAGCCATCCCTGCTTAGCCATATGGTACTTCCTGTCAGTCTCATTTTTTAGAAGTGTCTGTTCGCTTTCGCCATTTAAACTTGCTGCATTTTTATATTTTCTTCTTTCATAATTAAATGCAATACCTTCTGTGTTATCCAAGGATTTCTATTAGCCCTTGTGTTTTTACCTGTTTGATTCCTTACTACCTTCACTACTTCATCTTTCAGAGCTACCCGTCCGTCTTCTGTTGTATTTCTTTCCCCTTTTCTAATCAATTGTTGCCTAATGCTGGCTATTAGACTCTCAACAACCTCTGTTTCTTTCAACTTATCTAGGTTCCATCTCCTTAATTTCCTATCATTTTGCAATTCTTGTAGTTTTAATATGTAGTTCATAACCAATAAATTGAGGTCAGTATCCACATCTGCCCCTGGAAATGTCTTAAAATTGAAAATCTGGTTCTAAATCTCTTGTCTTGCCGTTATGTAATCAGCTAGAAACCCTCCTACGTCTGTAAGTATCTTTCACGTATCCAACCTTCTTTCATGATTCTTAAACCAAGTATTAGCGATAATTAAATTATCCTCTGTGCAGAATTCTAACAGGCGGCTTCCTCTCATTGGATTCTCCCAATTACATCATCCTACTACTTTCCCTTCCCTTCCTTTTCCTAATACCGGATTCCAGTTCCCGATCATAATTAAATTTTCGTTTCCCTTAACTATCTGAATAATTTCTTTTATCTCCTCATACATTTCTTCAGTCTATTCATCATCTGCTTCGCTATGTGAACATGTAGACTGCATATTACATATTACCGCATTGGAGCATGGAGTGCTCCTGTGAAAAGAGTTACTTCAAAGTTACACAGTTCAAACCATACAAGTATGATAAGAATCTTGGATTACAGCAGTGTTCCGCAACCTTTTATTAGTCACGTCCAGACGAGCATAGACCCAACACGGCCCAAAAAATTATTTTCCCGACAAAATCGTGTAAATCTTAATTGCGGGTTATTACGTCGTTAAGTAATCAATAACAATAATAATAATTATTATTAGACTATTATTATTATTATTATTATTATTATTATTATTATTATGAAACAGGAATAGGCTCATGCATTTATTAACAGCTTATTAATTTTAATTTACTGTAGAAAATAGACATTTCTAGTACGAATTCTAAAGTAAATGACTCTCTTCATATCTTGAACGTAATGTTTGAGCCTGAATAGCTGCACACAGATAGCTGATTCGTGGTTGAATCATTGAGAAAGCAAGCCTCATTTGTTCATCGTTGGATTTTGATACCTTTCCTTTTGATATTTTAATTTTAGTCAAGGTCGTGAAGCTCATTTCCCACAAATATGTAGTTGGAAATGGTAATAACAAATTAACTGCCATATCAGAGACACCCGTGGATTCACTGTTTATTGACACCCAAAATGTATCCAAGAGCACATCGACAAATTTTGATTTCAATGTTTTGTCTGCTTTCAAACCTGTCATTTCCTCTTGCAAGCCTAAACATAAATTATTCAGAAGATGTTTCGAATACACGAATGGATCAGTAACCCAGCCAAAATCTTCAACCGTATTCCCAAAATATTTTTTTAATTCTGCTGCAGGAGTACTTAATGTTCTTTAATTAATTTCATCAGCGCCTTATTATCGTCAATAGGGGGCCATACTGTTAGGAACATCTCACACAATTCATTTTCAATTGTCTGTTGCCACAAATTTAATTTATTAATATATCCTTGGATATTATCCGTAGTAGTCAGAATATTTTCGTTTCTACCTTATATCTTTTACTTTAGTTCATCTAAGTGTACAAAAATATCGGGAAGATACGTCAAAGTAGTTGCCGATTCATCATCTGCAAATAAATTCGCATACTCGTGCCCCTGGCAGTCAGTACCATCTTAGCGTAATGTGCTGTGATTCCATTTCAGAAAACAAACCGTTAAAGGGACTTACATTTAGGGGGTGCAATTTGATTATGTTTACGTCTTTTCTATTTCGTCCATAACAATTTTCTGAGGAGTTGGTGTGAGGGTGGTAGGAAAAGTTCTCGGCACGGAGTAGAAAAAAAGTACTTACATCACTGAAACTTTTTTTTAATTTTTCAATGTAGTCTCGTTGTAGATTAATGCACTTGGTCCTACGATGTTCCTGTGCCTTGATCCCATCTCAAAAATTGTTCCTCCAGGCCTGCAAAATAGTTGTCGACTCCAGCTATCAATTCTTTGTTTGAAGTGAATCTTTGTCCACCAAGAAAAATTTTCATTTTTGGGAAGAGACGGAAATCTGACGGAGCCGTATCAGGTAAATAAGGCGGGTGTGGCAACAATTCATACCTCCGTTCGTGTAATTTTGCCATGGCGACGGCACATGTGTGCGAGTGCACTTTGTCTTGATGGAAGATGACTTTCTTCCTTGCTAAATCCCCTTCGCATCCCAGAACACTGATGCCATGATGTTTTCCGCCGTATGAATTGTCTTTGCCTTCTTTGGTGGCGGAGAATCAGCATTTTTCCACTACTTTGACTGTTGTTTTGTCTCTGGGGCATAGTAGTGCACCCACGTTTCATCTGTGGTCACAAACCAGCGCCAAAAATCTTGTTCGTTTCTCCCAAAACGGGCCAAATATTGTTCCAATAAGTCAATTCTGATGCGTTTTTGATCCAGCGTCAGGAGTCGCGGCACACACCTTTCAGATAAATTTTTCATTTCTAATTCTTCGATTAAAATGTGTTATACCCTTTCAAATGACATCTGGCAAGCGTGAGCAATTTCACGCACTTTTAATCGGCGATCCTTCATGACCGTTCTGTGGATTTTTCTATGATTTCTAGAGTAGTACACATCTTGGCCGACAACTGCGCGGATCGTCATCTAAGGTCTCCCTACCAAATTTAAATTCATTTGTCCACTTGGCAACAGTTGAATATGAAGGAGCAGAGTCCCCCAATGTATTCTGGATATCGGCATGAATGTCCTTTGCTTTCATACCTTTCTTTACGAAGTACTTAATCACTGCTCGAATCTGGATTTCTTCCATCTTCGGAAATCACCACTTCACCGCCACAGCTCTCTTCCAAGAGCACTGACGCAGAACGTGATAAAGGCAACAGTCCAATGAATATTACGTGAACAACTCGTTGCGCTAGCGCTGACCTCTTGTGGTGATTCCGAGAACTTTTCAAATCACCCTCGTAAAAACTTAGCAACAATGGCTTGGCGGTGAATGGGACAATGATCGGTTCGTAATCTAGGATTTATTTCACATACTTCAGTTGCGAATTCTTTCACTCTTCCAGTCACAGAAGCGGCTCTGTCTGTACAAACACTACGCAATACTCCGACTTTGTTTCATTATGCGCCAAATATTCATTACTTCGCTGGCTGCTCATTCGGATATTCTTTGGGAAAGAAGAAGTCAGTAGCAACTGCATCCCCATCAACATACCTCATCGAGGAAAGAAGCTGCGGGTGACAGCCAGCAACAGTAAACCCGTCAATCTAAAGTGAGAACTCACGACTGCTCTCTATTTTCTCCTTCAAAATGTCTTCGATGTAACTGAGCATGTCACTAACTCGGCAGCTGATTACGTTTGCAGAGACAGGAATTTTTGAAATTTCGTTAGCAGCTTCTGAACAAGGACTATTCTTATCATTTCTTTACACACGAGCATTAACAAATTTTCTGCTATCGTGTGTGATTACAATAACTTTCCTCCGTTTCTTGCGAAACACGTACCAATGTAATGAAGAGCTTCACTTGGTATTTTTGCTTTTATTTTGTTCCAACGAGTGACGAAAATAACTCACATCTTCACTTAACAGTTCGGAATGTTTTGTTGACAAATGTCTTTCCAGTTTACTGGGAACCATAGCAGCATTACCAGGTGTTTCATCAAACACAGCACACTCGGGGATTGGGACTGTGATCACCACACCAAAAAATCCGTAAAGTAAATAATTATAGCTATAGTTCCTTTGAACTACTTTGTTTCTCTTCCTGGGGCTCGATGGTTTCACTAATTGTACTCGAGGACGAATCACTTGCTACAATGAACTTAACCTCATCTAAAACAAGTTTATTAACGCTGTAATACTGTAATACAAGTGTAGCAATCATAATATTCCCCGCGCTGAACTGTAACAAAAGTGAACTAAAATACTCAAAAATGGGAAGTCCAGGATGGAATAACATTAATATTGTTGAACTGAAATACTGTACTGTTGTCTGAAAATGTGTGGGTCCTTGTGGAGCGAACGAATAGAGCCGTTAAGTTTAGAAGTTGGCTACAAACTGGAACAAATATCAAAACAAAGCAATAAAAATAATATGAAAGGGATATTTTTGCTAATCCCCAGAAGTTTGCTGAAAAGCACATTTCAGCCAGAGGTACATCTAAGAAGCGATGTTACAAAGTATACTAGCGGCGGAGCCTGTGCAATTGTACAGGCGATAATACAATTAACTTCAGGCATACAAAGTACAGCAGCAGTATCGAGCACATAAATTACACCTAGTTTCCATGAAATTTTAACAGTTATCAGCAAGTGTTAAATAACTGAAGAATAAACGAACACCGTCTTACTTAAAATCGCAGGAAATGAATTACATTTAATTCCTTTAGAAAAAATTCTTGGTATGTTTAAAATTGAAACCCCTTAGCTTCTTATAATAATATATAAATGTTGACTTCACAACCTTCAGCCGCGCGGGGTAGCCGCGCGATCTAGGCCCTCTTGTCACGTCTCACGGTATAAGTGTCTGTGTGTGTGTGGCCACTTATCATGGGATAATATTATATTTTTATTTTTATAATTATATATTTTATGATTTTGGATGGGGTGGCTTTAAATATTGTGGGCTAGCATGAGACTTATATCGCGATAACACTCGTACGGGCATCGGCTGCCCCGAAGTACGTACGACATAATATTTTTTAAACACAATTCGCGACTCACCGCCTTCTAATAAATAGTTTGCGTGGGCGCTGCTATTTAGAAAAGAAAATATGCGTATTCTTACGCAAACTGTAATTATTAATATGAGTCTCAGGGGCTACTGGTTATTTATGTACCAAACTACACAAAGATTAACTGAGATATTGGGAATGTAATGATTTCCAATATTTCTTGTTCATTATTTGCAAGGCAAAACTGGAGAGAATCTCATCTGCCGTTAGGCGGCCAAATTGAAACATACTGAACTCATTCAGTGCTGTGAATTTTAGTAACTGAAATTTAATACTACGCTTTTTAACTTTGAAATTATGAAAGATCAAAATTGAGAAGTCTCTCGCATTTACATTTAATAACATGAATTGTCAGCGTAATGGCCGACTAAATCCTGCTAGGGGAGATGAGCTCCCTGCACTGCGAAGTACTGTAAAAATTTTGTTAATCATAATTAATGGTTGCGATCATGAGAGGCTACAACTAAGTCGATAATACACACTTTCTAATAACCATTATAAGTATATTTTACTAAATTACAACCAAACTTACAATAAATAATATCCAGCGCTACAATGGCGGCCTACCGCTAGACGAAACAAAACAGGAGAGCTGGTTCAATCAAAGCATTGTCTCCGACCTTCATGGCCTATGTTACACAGAGATTATACCCAAAAAACTGTTCTGTTAATTACATCGATATTTGTGTTTTGATAATATGAACTTAGAATCTTTATTATTTGTTATACATCCCGCAGACGTACACAGTCTTGAAATAATATATAATTCACCCGTGACACAAGCAAAAACCTTTTTTCTTTTACTAAAATGTCAATTTATGAGACGTACCGTCACATGGACCCCCTACTGAGGGTGTACTTAATGTGGTTTACTACTTTATGTACAGTCTCGCTACCGTCTATCATCATTATTTAAGTGTTCATGTTTGCATTATTGAGGTAGGTACACTTGCATTCAGGTCACAGTTAAATGTATGGTTATATTCGTACTACATCGTTCTTATGTTTTTGATATGTTTCGATCTCACTATTACAGGTGAGTTCATCTACTAGTTCCAGCTCTCTTTTTCATCAGGAATGTGAACAATCCGGTATCCTACAGTGCCGGTACGAATCTGCTTACGCTCCCCCATTTGGGTTACAGGCGTAAGGAAAAACGGGTCAAAAACCTCGCCCGGAGCCTTTGGATTGTTGACATTCAGTCTCTATTTATATTATTTATGCTGATAATATGTCCTTTGAATTAATCAACAAAGAAATATATATATATATATATATATATATATATATATATACATTATAACAAGAAATAGATGTTACTTGAAATTACGTGCACAGTACGTTTGTCTTGAACTACTAAGTCATCTTTGCGCAAAATGTCTGTCTGTGCTTTCACGTAAACATATACATCACAATAAGAAGTATATATAGTCACTGTATTTAATTTCTGTGTCCTTTGCACATTATGTCTGTTACAGATTTACATTGTAGTCGGGGTTTATTAATTCGTCGTCAACCATAAATATATTTCGAAATTGCATCGAAGTAAGAGTCGTCGACGCTGGCGTATTGTTGAGCTGTAGAGATGGATAACACAATTCTTTTTCCCGATTCGATTCAATCTCACATTGCGAATCGATTCTTACGATTCGTTTACGATTCTTTCACGATTCACTATAGTCTGCGATGGCACGATTCTTACGGAATGCAAAAAGTTCTACATCTTACTCACAGATGGCAGGACATGTCTGAAATCGTCAATGGGGTTAGAATCGAACTGTGTCTGAAATAGTTAATTTATGAGTAAACATGCATATGACGTTACAAGTGTGATTCTCGATTTATACTTGTAATGCCTTAATTGACGAAAGTTCACATTTGATTTGATTGCATCTATTGTTTTATTTCAGTATGCCAGGGAAGAGGAGTCGATTTGCGCGAAAGGTGGTGCAAAATTGCTTCATTTGTTCACACGCATCCTCGACATGACTGCCATCTGGCGGTCGTAATCATTCGGTACGACTCGGCATGATTCGGAAGTTGCCTTCGATCGAAGCATAGCGTAGTGCGAATTATTTGTAAGAATCGATGAACCGTTGGAACTTGGAATCGTCACGACTCGGAAACACGCAATCGTTCTTACGATTCTTTTGAACGACGATTCGTCCGTATCACGATTCGATTCTTACGATTCTTTATTTAGAGTCGTACAAATGAACGACTCATTCACGAATCGCCACAGCTTTATTGAGCTGTCGGCGAATCGTTGTTGTCGACGACAGAAGCGTGTGCGGCCGCCTGTCACAGTTAGGACAGTTCGTTGAACTGGGCTGTGACGCCCGCACAGACAGCTGACGATCAGTCGACAGGCGCGGCGCATCTGCTGTGCAGTCAGGAACACCTGCCGGCCGCTCACCTCGCGTAACATGAAAATATTCGACCGCGTATCAGTTCATCAGCAAAACAAGAGAAATACGTATATAGCAAGTGCCAAAAGAAATGTTATTAGTTTTCAAGCACTCCATAGTCATTCGTGTTTACTGTTTTTGCGCGCACTGACATAATGTACGAACGTACGAGGTCAGCTCTTTAAATAAGTTTCTGGCTCGAACTCACACATTTCACTATTCGGATTTAATCATTGTTTTTTGCCAAGTGATCATTACTCAGCACTACACACTGTCACTGTGGTGAGTATTAATGCTAGTACCTTGCTGTGACACTTTTCACCTCACTATGTTTGGCTTGCGTCGCTTCTCGCGTGCATTTGTCGGCCCCGGAATCCGCAGTTCGCTGTGCGCTACCCGTAGCGTCCATTCAGAGTCCACTGGGAATATTCTGTTCATATAAACATTTTTCCTCACGATGAATGTCAGTATTATTTGACATATATTAAATTGTTTCTTGCGGAAGGCACCACCATGTACGCTGTTAATTTTATTTATATTAGTTCACTGTACTTAAACAACAGTTTTTCACTGCTAAATACAGTCAACACTCAGTGTGTTATCACACAGATTACTGTTCACTTTTTCCATCACATTCCAATTAGTGATTCAGTTTATCCATATTGCACTAACTACGCGTCCGGATAGTCTCACTTATAAATTGGAACATATTTATACCTTTTACTTAAGCTACATAAGAATATGGCTCTCACTTTACATAATCGTATTTCACACATTATACTAATCAGAGTTCCTTCTAGATACGTCTTATCACTCTGTACTAAATGATTGATCTAGTTGGCACCTCTTATTTAAAGCGTCGACCAATTGGTCTTTCTGGACTCGTGAGTTCAGTAGGTTTTTTACATATATTCTTTATATTCATTCAACACTGTTTCATTGCTTTTATTGTTGCTATGATTGCAGTTGCCTTGCTTGTACGGGTGCAACTGCAAGCGCTTCCAAGCTGGAATCTGTGCAGATGTTAATTATCTGCCATACCTTCAGGTATTATACAGTTTAAAGTATAAATCATCCTATTTCTCTTATTCGGTCAATGATCCACTGCTAGTACGCGTTTCCGACAACCACGCACAATGCCTCTCTCTCATTTCCAGTTCTGTGCGATGTGCCATTACTCGGATTCATTTACTAATACTTTGTTTGATAGGACACATTTAAATGCATGACCATCATTCACAAGCAACTCACTCATACACATACTTAAAAACTATCACATTTATAATAAGTATATATACAAAATTAAACATACATGAAATAAATCTTTACTAGCTATATATTTACACCTTATACCTAATCTTTACATACTACCCAAATAAGTCCTCCAATCATTCAAGAATCTACTTGTGTATCCATGGGTATGAATGGCTTTAGATCCTTGTGAGGATATAGTCCCCTTATTTTTCCTGTCTCGGGGTGTGCCAGAAGGTAACATCCGTCATGAGGTATCTCCAAGAATCTGTGTGGCCCTGAGTATAGGAGTTGTCACTTTTTGTTGACCTCTTTAATACTCGAAGACTTGGGATAGTTCTTTACCAAGTCTCCTCTGTTATAATTTTAGAGTCTATTTAGCATCCTATCATATTTTTCCTTTCTGCATTAGGCTGCATTATGTTGCATAGCGAGCAGAGTTGTAACTTCCGCTCTCTATTTCTAACTTTTGGAATAAGTGGCAAAGGCTTTAGCCACTCGTCTTCAGGTACATTTGGCATCATGATTTCACAGGGCGTGCACTCAGTAGGTTCATGAGGCATATTGTTATGAATTTTCTCAAATTGTGGGACCAGTTCAACCCACTTACTTTGTTGATTTGCCGCATATCGATCAAAAACGAGAAAATATCGTTCCACGGGGTTCGCGCTTGGGTTAAAAAATGATAAGGAATATGTTTCATGTCGTGTTCCCGTACAAACACTTTCCAGTACTGCCTTTTCAAATAGCTGGCATTGTCTGTCAGCAAGATCATCGGTTTCCCGACGCTTGGTATATAGTCTGATACAATTTTTCGGACTACTACTTTTGTAGTGGAAGTTTTTGTGGGGTACAATTTCAGATGTTTTGAGAAAATATACAAACACAGCTACCACATACTTTACCCCGCCTCTTGCTATCGGCAAGGGTCCGGAACATCAACAGCAACGATCTGTGACGGAGCTGTAGGAGCTGTGGGGTGTAGTTCACTCTTCGTACTGCGAGTACATGGTTGTTTTTTTGACAAATGAGGCAAGATCTCACCAGTATTTTGACCTTCCGGTGCAAGTTCGGAAACTAACAGTACCTAATCAACAGATCGGCGCATTTCTTGCCACCGAAATGTCCCCAACAATCGTGAGTGTACCATATCAGATTGTTAACTGACTGTGCCGGTATACAAACACACAAGTTTTCCGAAGTTTCTGTCATTCTGTGATACATAGTGTCATTTTGTATCTCATATATCTTGCGAAATTCTCCATTTGGATTGTTGCTTAGTGAATCAATTATCCCACACCATAACGGATCGTCACGCTGCATGTTTACGATCTCCCGGCACATACGTAGATATTGGTTCCGTCTGGTCTGATCTTTAAGTAACAAGATTTTAAATTCCGTTGACTGTTCTACTAAGCCCGCAAACTCTGGTAATCCTAGAGGTAATCTAGACAATGCGTCTGCAACCACATTGTCCGCTCCCTTCACGTGTCTGATTTGGAAGTCGTAATCCTGCAAAGCCAAAGTCCACGTTGTGAGACGCTAGTGCAATAAACGGCACGTCAACACATAGCTGAGCGCCTGGTGGTCGCAAAATATTCTTACCCTTTTTCCATATACGTAATAATGAAATTTCTTTAGAGACCAAATCACGGCGAGTTCTGTTGCGGAATAGGATGGCTCACAGGAATTTAGCATACGGCTTGCAAATCCTATAATTTTAATTTCAATTTGTTGCCTTTTGTTGTAAACTTGGAACAGACAACACCCCAGCCCACAAAAAGATGTGTCCGTCGCAAGGTAAAAATCTTGCGACGTGTCGGTATGGTGCAGTATCTCCGTCTTTACTAGTGCTTCTTTAATTTTTAATCATATGCCCTCTTGCATTCGTTAGTAAAAATCCAAAGTCGATTTTTCCTGAGTAGACTTAATAAGTCCTCACTATTTAATAACTGTGTTGGTAAAAATCGTCTAAAAAAGGAGGCCATTCCTAGAAATGCCTTCAGTCGCTTTTTGGTCTTAGCGTATGGCATCTCCTCTATTGCCTTCAGTTTCTTGGGATTAGGTAAAATTCCCAATGGAGAAATGATGTGTCCTATTAATTTTATTTCCTCACGACCAAACTTAGATTTTGCCAGGTTGGTCGTATCTCCTACTGCTGCAAATCTTGTTAACACACGGTACAAAATTTCCATATGTTCAGACCAGGTTTCCGTTGCTATGAGGGTATCATCCACATATACCCCGCACTTACATTCAGCCCAAACGGTAGAACTCGAAACTCGTAACTCCTACCGGCGAATATACCTAAACGCGGTATACTTCCTCGAAGCTTGTGTCAATTGCACCTGCCAGTACGAACTTTTTAAATCAAGGCTTGTCAAATACTTGACACGTTGGAATTTCTGTATTTGTTCTTCTACATTTTCGGGCCAGGTCCTAACGGGTATTATTATGTTGTTAATATCCCTTGCGTCCAATACTAATCGAATGCTGTTTTCATGACTGCTAACAGCGGACTACTATATAGTGACATCGAAGGTTCGATTATCTGCCAACGCAGCATCCTTTGGATCTCTTTTCCCACGGTTGGTCTTTTCGATCACGATATACAATAGGCATGGGCAGATTCATATCCCTTAATGATTCCTGGTTTCTCTGAGTACATTTTTACAAACTGATTTAATATTTGACGTAAGTCAACTTGTTGTGACAGGCTTAAGTAAGATGATTCGGCTACTTTTTCTTCAATTTGTTGTTTGATAGTGACAGCTTCCGACTCCCAATCGGGTTCCTGTTCATTACTATTTTGATTAATGATATAGTCATTGATATGCAATGTATCTGAATCATTTACAGTTACTCGGACATTCCGGCATTAATTTATATACGCGTCCGGAGTCCTTATCAGTGCCAGGTCAATTTGCCAGTTGCAATAGGATAAGTGCAGTTGGCCCGGGAGAGGTCAATTTTAGCCTTCATTTCACGCAGCGCATCAAGTCCCAGTATGCAAGGCACTGTAAGATTCTTAACTACAAGGAATGAGCATAATATGACTTCTTTTTCCATGGCAATCTCAGCCTGCACCTGATTCCTTATCACTCTGTCCAATAGTGCACCTACGACCTTACAATTTTCCACTGGCAAACTGTGTAACTTCTTTAAACGATTTATACATTTAAATAACTGTTCATCTATGCAAGAGGCACTCGCCCCTGTATCAAGTATTACTGTCACTTCTATGCCATTTATTTTTGCTCTGAATGCAGCCTGTACATGTTCTACCTTCTGTTGTTCCGCCGATCGCGGATCAACTGTTAATTCTTCTTTCATATCGCATCCGTCATTACAACGGAGTAAATGCACACCCACATTCTGCTTGCCCCCCTCTTTAACTTTGCCGACCGTCCGGGAAGGGCTTACAGAGGTCGGCCAGAGTTTGACAGTCTGTCGCACCCTGCCGACACTTGGTCTGTCCCGCCTGTGATTTTCACCCCGTCAGTGAAAGTTTTCGTTGTACCATGCGTGACATACACTTGTGACTGACTGTTCGGTGGCCGAAGTGGGGGCGGTGGCATCGGAATAACGTTAATATGATCGACAGGCACATGACCTGTTGGCATGGCTTGTTGTGCCTGCAAATCCGCTGGCCCTGTCCGTTGCAACTGCTCATTGTTTGTTCTCATATTTTTGTTTACGAAGTAGGGTTTTCTCCCCCTTCGCTCCGTCTCTTTCGGTTATAATTGTCTCCCCCCCCCCTCCTTTTTGGTGGAGACTGGTTCATGCTGGCATACTGGTTCGCTTTATAACCGTTGATATTCGCAGGCGCCCCATTATTCATTGAGTTCGCCTTCTTATGGAGGTTCTCTCCATTCGAATATTCGTTATTTCTGCCACAACCACTTTTACGAGGGTATCATTACCCTGATTTCTTGCTTTATTATTACCTTGAACGTTATTTGAGTTCCCTTGCTCTTTCTGCTGGACATCCTCATGTGTTAAGTCCAAAGAATCTATTGTTGCCATGAACAGTTCCAGGACGCCATCAGGTACGTGCACTAATTTTTCCCTAATCGCTATTGGTAATTTGCCTTTTAGTATTCGTAAAACATCTCTCGCGGGCATGGGTTCATCCCAATATCTCGTCTTGTCCAGATATCGTTCAAAGTATTTCCTTAGATTACCACAGCGAGGGTTAAAGGGTTCAGGGTTGTACACCTCTTTACGTAGCCTCTCCTGTACAGATCTAGACCAGTACCTGGCTAGGAATTTGCTTTCAAATTTCGAGAACGTCGGACACTGTTCCGCGATCTCCATCGCCCACAGTTCCGCGTCTCCCGTAATGAATGAAATCACGAACTGAATTTTTTGGTGCTCAGTCCATGACACAGGTAATACATTTCGAAAACTTTTTACGAAAATTACGGGATGTACGCTTTTCTTTTCATCGTTAAATCTTTGAAACTGCCGGTGTTTGATTAACCATTCTTCATGTTTTATTTGTGCTACGGTTGGTAGCATTCCGGCCTCGTTTGCAGCGACAATACCTGTATAATTCATCGGCGAGAGTGGTTTCATTCTCTCGCTGTCATTTTTCTCCCCCACATATATTAAGGGATAAATTTCAGTACCACATTTTTCTATCAGGTGTCGCGCCGATCGATGACTGTGCCTCTAGCTCTAGCCGAGCTACGGCGTGTGTGATACAATCATGAATCTTTTACTCAAAATTGCTTGGTAATTCGCCTACTGTTTTAACAACATTTTTCACCTCATTTTCTAAGACGCACTGCGCGTTGTCTATCTACGCGTTCGTCTAATTTTGTTACCTTTTGCGGAATGTCTTTGATTTGTTCAATTAATTCCGCGACTTGTTGTTTTACCACATCGATCTCCTGTGACAAATATTACACTAACGACTTGTCACGTTGTTCAAACAGTTCATTCATTTTTTCCAGAAACTGAGCATCACGATCTGCAGCTAAAATATCTTTGACTTTTGAAATTAACGCCTGCTCATGCAGCACGCGCTCTTGCCTTTCTTTCTCTTCACGTTGCTTGTCTCTTAGATCTAATTGTGCCATAAGTACAGTCAACAAATCAGCTGTTGGTGCAGGTACTTACATCACATTAACTGTTGATGCAGTAGCATCGTGTTTCCCTGTCCCAGCAGCTGAGTAAACTTGTTTGCTCATCTGAGCCTGATCCTCAGCATTGTCTGATACGTTATCTGTCACAGACTGCTCACCTTCCTGTCTAGGAATTTGAGAGCCTGACATTTCGGGTGGATTCTTTACGGAAATTCCTGTTTATTGTCTTATGTATCATACCCAGACATATTCTCGCTCTCGACTAGTTTTTCCTTTCGTGTCTTAACCATGTTTGCATAAATTTACTCTCAGTAACTGGACACAAATATACACAGAAATCTGTTTCCCCCAAAATGTCACACACAAGAAATACACAAAATATACAAAACACACACAAAAATACTGAAATAATCTAATGAAATCTTACTACTTACTACAAATGAAGCTATCACCTATCCTTTTACACTCACTTTATGACGTAATGCTTTACTAGACTTCTTGCGTACTGCAAAAAATCTGTCTCTACTGAAATATTGTTTTGGTGACAGTACACACACAAGTGAACCTGTCGTTAATTGCACTTGAGTTTATCTGAAATCCACACAGCTGATTATGTGACCTCTATTTCAAATACTATTCGCTTTCTAGCAAATTCTATCACTGATTCATTCACTAGTACTAAGTTATAGTAAATGAATCTGACCAAATTTTCACTTTGGTAAAAGAACGTTATTCACTTTATCTACAATATTACGACAAATTTGTGCCAAGAATGTCAGCACAGTGCATGGTTCCCGGATTCCTTCGTCTTCTCGGTTCCAGCCCAGAAAAACGTGCAGTTGTACCTTTACATGTAGTAATTAGTATTGCATGCTGCTGAGTAATCTTGGTTGAGACAATAGTATGCATTGATTCAGCTTCAGTCCATAAATCTTCACTGCCTCAGTCTCGTGCAGGTGAAAGTTTTTATATTGGGTACATGGAACAATGTTACATATATGGTATTAGTTCTTGCATCATATACATCATTACATACATATAAATATTTACTACTATTTTTGTAAAGCTTTGATAAATACGACTATACCTCAGTTAATTTCATGTACTCAGTATTTCTGTATATAGTATTGGTACATAAAAATTCGTGCCCCGCGTTCTTGGGCGCCACTTATCACGGTATAACTGTACATGTATGTGTGTGTGTGTGTGTGTATGTGTGTGTGGCCACTTATCACGGAATAACTATATATTTTTATAATTATATATTTTATGATTTTGGATTAATTAACTTATACCGCAATAACACTCGTATGGGTATCGGCTTTTTACACATAACGCGCGACTCACCGCCTTCTAATAAATAGTTTGCGTGAGCACTGCTACTTAGAAAAGAAAATATGCGTATTCTTACGCAAACTGTAATTATTAATATGAGTCTCAGGGGCTACTGGTTATTTATGTACCAAACTACACAAAGATTAACTGAGATATTGCGGAATGTAATGATTTCCAATATTTCTTGTTCATTATTAGCAAAGCAAAACTGGAGAGAATCTCATCTGCCGTTAGGCGGCCAAATTGAAACATACTGAACTCATTCAGTGCTGTGGATTTTAGTAACTTAAATTTATTACTACGCTTTTTAAATTTTAAATTAATGAAAGATCAAAATTGAGAAGTTCTCGCATTTACATTTAATAACATGAATTGTCAGCGTAATGGCCGACTAAATCCTGCTAGGGGAGATGAGCTCCCTGCACTACGAAGTACTGTAAAAATTTTGTTAATCATAATTAATGGTTGCGATCATGAGAGGTGACAACTAAGTCAATAATACACACTTTCTAATATCAATTATAAGTATATTTAGTAAATTACAACCGAACTTACATTAAATAATATCCAGTGCTACAATGGCGGCCTAACGCTAGACGAAACAAAACAGGAGAGTTGGTTCAGTCAAAGCATTGCCTGTTATCTTCATGGCCTATGTTACACAGAGATTATACCCAAAAAACTGTTCTGTTAATTACATCGATATTTGTGTTTTGATAATATGAACTTAGAATCTTTATTATTTGTTATACGTCGCGCAGACGTACACAGTCTTGAAATTATTTATAAATCACACGTGACACAAGCAAAAACCTATTTTTGTTTTACTAAAATGTCAATTTATGTGACGTACCGTCACACATGGTCCGGGCGGCTCTCCTCGTCGGAGGTTCGAGTCCTCCCTCGGGCATGTGTGTGTGTGTGTGTGTGTGTGTGTGTGTGTGTGTGTGTGTGTGTGTGTGTGTGTGTGTTTGTTTGTCCTTACCGTAAGTTAGTTTAAGTTAAATTAAGAAGTGCGTAAGCTTATCGACCGAAGACCTCAGCAGTTTGGTCCCATAAGAACTTACCACAAATTACCAATTTTTTGCAGCTTTCATTTTGTGGCGGCACACCAGCGTGCCCTGGCACACCTGTACCACAGGACGAAGAACGCGCTCGAATTCTCTAAAAACATCGTAGTCGACAAGGCGTTAATCTGTAATTCACTACTGGCCATTAAAATTGGTACACAAAGAAGAAATGCAGATGATAAACGGGTATTCATTGGACAAATATATTATACTAGAACTGACATGTGATTACATTTTCACGCAATTTGGGTGGATAGATCCTGAGAAATCAGTACCCAGAACAACCACCTCTGGCCGTAATACCGGCCTTGATACGCCTGGGCATTGATTCAAATAGAGATTGGATGGCGTGTACAGGTACAGCTGCCCATGCAGCTTCAACACGATACCACAGTTCATCAAGAGTAGTGACTGGCGTATTGCAACGAGCTAGTTGCTCGGCCACCATTGACCAGACGTTTTCAGTTGGTGAGAGATCTGGAGAATGTGCTGGCCAGAGCAGCAGTCGAGCATTTTCTGTATCCAGAAAGGTTGTAACACATTGAAATGTAACGTCCACTGTTCAGAGTGCCGCCAGTGCGAACAAGAGGTGACCGAGACGTGTAACCAATAGCACCCCGTACCATCACGCCGGGTGATACGCCAGTATGGTGATGACGCTTACACGCTTCCAATCTGCGTTCACCGCGATGTCGCCAAACACGGATGCGACCATCATGATACTGTAAACAGAACCTGAATTCATCCGTAAAAATGACGTTTTGCCAATCGTGCACCCAGGTTCGTCGTTGAGTACACCATCGCGGGCGCCCCTGTCTGTGATGCAGCGTCAAGGGTAACCGCAGCCATGGTCTCCGAGCTGATAGTCAGTCCACGCTGCTGCAAACGCCGTCGAACTGTTCGTGCAGATGGTTGTAGTCTTGCAAACGTCCCCGTCTGTTGACTCAGGGATCGAGACGTGGCTGCACGATCCGTTACAGCTATGCGGATAAGATGCCTGTCATCTCGACTTTTAGTGATACGAAGCCGTTGGGATCCAGCACGGCGTTCCGTATTATCCTCCTGAACCCACCGACTCCATATTCTACTAACAGTCATTGGATCTCGACCAACGCGAGCAGCCATGTCGCGATACGATAAACTGCAATCGCGATAGGCTACAATCCGACCTTTATAAAAATCGGAAACGTGATGGTATGCATTTCTCCTCCTTACACGAGGCATCACAACAACGTTTCACCATGCAACGCCGGTCAACTGCTGTTTGTGTATGAGAAATCGGTTGGAAACCTTCCTCATGTCAACACGTTAGGGCATATGCTATCTCGGATGCTGAGAAGTTACCAGAGCTGCAACATCCTAAGGTCGTGTTTAATCATAATGGCTATACGGACAGACAGATCAGATGTGCTTTTGAGTTTTCCTTCCATGTGCTGGGAACGTGTCTGTCAAGATAGGTAGGATTTTAAATAAACTTGAAATCAGATTGCATTTCTTGATTCTTTAAGTACAATTTAGGTTTGACGAAGCATATCGTTTACAAAACACCTTGTGAGTGAGATAGGCCAAACCATTCGTAACGTCAATGACAGAAGTGTTGAACATCATCGCCATACGCGATAGTTAAAACCTGACAAATCTGCAGTGGCTGAGCACTGTCTTACAGAGAGACATAGGATGCTATACAATGAGACACAAGTGGCTGCAAACGCTCGCTTTACTGGGACTGAGTTTTAAAAGAATCTATCGAAATCAGACTAACAGATAACATCATTAACCGTGATAATGAATACCCGCTAAGCAAAACCTGAGATTCTATTGTATCAGATAAGAAGAAACAACGACATCTGAATCGACCAACTATGAGTAATCATCTTTAACGATATATGTTTTTCGACAGTATTCACCATAGAGTAAATACCTCTGGAGTGAGCACTGGGTTCTGCACATGTTGTCAACATTAAACCTGGATTGTCATGTGTTTTCTGGACTTCGCTGTGAGTGTGTGCTTTCCGCAGAGTTTGAAGTTTATAATATCAAGAGTTTTTGTTGTCTTTTCACCATTTGTTGATAGTATAATTGCGATGGTGAATTGCTGTTGTTGCTACGGATGCAAAGAAAAATATGCGAAAGGAGGGATAGTAACTTTTCATGGGTGCATACCATGTGGCTCTAATTATTGTTATCATATTAGTAAGAGATACTGTATATGTTTAAAAATTTCGAGACGTATTATAATTAAGGCTTGATTCTGTAGATCTATTTTTCTACGATTTTATGACTATATAATAGATATTATAGCTCGTACAAAACCTTACAAACAATCGCTTCCTCTCGTAAATTTGCTAGTGGACACAGGAAAGGGAATGGTTAGTTGTTTCAGCAAATAATATCCTCCATGCATTTATCAGTGACTTGTCGATTATGTGTATAGATTTTAAAGACGGGAGACAGATAAATTCAATAGAGTGGGAGTCTGTAATTGTCTTCGTATAATATGTATGTCCGAACCTTTTTGTTTACTATAAAGTTGCAGTAGGAGACCATGTTAGGTGTGTCTAGGACATGGAGAATGATTATGTGTGATTATATTTTAGTTTCCCGAAGGATGAACAACAAGTAAAGATGTGGCTCCAGAAAATAAGGAGGAGTAATTTTGTCCCCACAAAATATTCCAAAGTATGTTCAAAACACTTTGAAGAGGAATGTTTCGACAGAGATAAATTCGGACGTGTGTGGCTGAAGGTAGATGCTATACCAACTATTTTTAATTTTCCACTGCACCTACTACCAAAAGTACCCACACGAAAACCACCTGTAAAACGAAATTTGCCAGGTTCGTATATATAACTTGTGGTTATCATATTTGCTACTTACTTTCACTGAGAAATGTGTTTCATTCTGCATTATTTGGGATAGGTTTGTACACTGAGGTATCTGTTTTATCTTTATACTCAGAAACCTTGACAAACTGTGATGACAACAGTGCAAAAAGTCAAGATGAGCCCATGGTGGATGTTGAAAGTGAGAATTTGACATCTGACTCCATGCCCTCCATGTCAGTAAGCAGGAAAAGGCGATACAGGTAAAGTACAAGAAGTAAAATATTTCTAACTAATACCGTAGTTAGGCCTACTTGTTCCATAGCTCCAATTCATGATAAACCTTATGATATGAAACATGTGAAAAACAACTTACGTAGAATACTTGTATACAACTAAAAAAAATTAAAATGTAATATTTACATGGGTACATGCTGGTAATGTACAGGTTGTTGTTGTTGTGGTCTTCAGTCCTGGGACTGGTTTGATGCAGCTCTCCATGCTACTCTATCCTGTGCAAGCTTCTTCATCTCCCAGTACCTACTGCAACCTACATCCTTCTGAATCTGCTTAGTGTATTGATCTCTTGGTCTCCCTCTAAGGTTTTTACCCTCCATGCTGCCCTCCAATGCTAAATTTGTGATCCCTTGATGCCTCAAAACATGTCCTACCAACCGATCCCTTCTTCTAGTCAAGTTGTGCCACAAACTTCTCTTCTCCCCAATCCTATTCAATACCTCCTCATTAGTTACGTGATCTACCCACCTTATCTTCAGCATTCTTCTGTAGCACCACATTTCGAAAGCTTCTATTCTCTTCTTGTCCAAACTAGTTATCGTCCATGTCTCACTTCCATACATGGCTACACTCCATACAAATACTTTCAGAAACGACTTCCTGACACCTAAATCTATACTTGATGTTAACAAATTTCTCTTCTTGAGAAACGCTTTCCTTGCCATTGCCAGTCTACATTTTATATCCTCTCTACTTCGACCATCATCGGTTATTTTACTCCCTAAATAGCAAAACTCCTTTACTACTTTAAGTGTCTCATTTCCTAATCTAATTCCCTCAGCATCACCCGACTTAATTCGACCACATTCCATTATCCTTGTTTTGCTTTTGTTGATGTTCATCTTATATCCTCCTTTCAAGACACTGTCCATTCCGTTCAACTGCTCTTCCAAGTCCTTTGCTGTCTCTGACAGAATTACAATGTCATCGGCGAACCTCAAAGTTTTTACTTCTTCTCCATGAATTTTAATACCTACTCCGAATTTTTCTTTTGTTTCCTTTACTGCTTGCTCAATATACAGATTGAATAACATCGGGGAGAGGCTACAACCCTGTCTCACTCCTTTCCCAACCACTGCTTCCCTTTCATGCCCCTCGACTCTTATAACTGCCATCTGGTTTCTGTACAAATTGTAAATAGCCTTTCGCTCCCTGTATTTTACCCCTGCCACCTTCAGAATTTGAAAGAGAGTATTCCAGTCAACATTGTCAAAAGCTTTCTCTAAGTCTACAAATGCTAGAAACGTAGGTTTGCCTTTTCTTAATCTTTCTTCCAAGATAAGTCGTAAGGTCAGTATTGCCTCACGTGTTCCAACATTTCTACGGAATCCAAACTGATCTTCCCCGAGGTCGGCTTCTACCAGTTTTTCCATTCGTCTGTAAAGAATTCGCGTTAGTATTTTGCAGCTGTGACTTATTAAACTGATAGTTCGGTAATTTTCACATCTGTCAACACCTGCTTTCTTTGGGATTGGAATTATTATATTCTTCTTGAAGTCTGAGGGTATTTCGCCTGTCTCATACATCGTGCTCACCAGATGGTACAGTTTTGTCATGACTGGCTCTCCCGAGGCTATCAGTAGTTCTAATGGAATGTTATCTACTCCGGGGGCCTTGTTTCGACTCAGGTCTTTCAGTGCTCTGTCAAACTCTTCACGCAGTATCTTATCTCCCATTTCGTCTTCATCTACATCCTCTTCCATTTCCATAATATTGTCCTCAAGTACATCGCCCTTGTATAAACCCTCTATATACTCCTTCCAGCTTTCTGCCTTCCCTTCTTTGCTTAGAACTGGGTTGCCATCTGAGCTCTTGATATTCATACAAGTGGTTCTCTTCTCTCCAAAGGTCTCTTTAATTTTCCTGTAGGCAGTATCTATCTTACCCCTAGTGAGACAAGCCTCTACATCCTTACATTTGTCCTCTAGCCATGCCTGCTTAGCCATTTTGCACTCCCTGTCGATTTCATTTTTGAGACGTTTGTATTTCTTTTTGCCTGCTTCATTTACTGCATTTTTATATTTTCTCCTTTCATCAATTAAATTCAATATTTCTTCTGTTATCCAAGGATTTCTACTAGCCCTCGTCTTTTTACCTACTTGATCGTCTGCTGCCTTCACTACTTCATCCCTCGGAGCTACCCATTCTTCTTCTACTGTATTTCTTTCCCCCATTCCTGTCAATTGTTCCCTTATGCTCTCCCTGAAACTCTCTACAACTTCTGGTTCTTTCAGTTTATCCAGGTCCCATCTCCTTAAATTCCCACCTTTTTGCAGTTTCTTCAGTTTCAATCTGCAGTTCATAACCAATAGATTGTGGTCAGAATCCACATCTGCCCCAGGAAATGTCTTACAATTTAAAACCTGGTTCCTAAATCTCTGTCTTACCATTATATAATCTATCTGAAACCTGTCAGTATCTCCAGGCTTCTTCCATGTATACAGCCTCCTTTCATGATTCTTGAACCAAGTGTTAGCTATGATTAAGCTATGCTCTGTGCAAAATTCTACAAGGCGGCTTCCTCTTTCATTCCTTCCCCCCAATCCATATTCACCTACTATGTTTCCTTCTCTCCCTTTTCCTACTGATGAATTCCAGTCACCCATGACTATTAAATTTTCGTCTCCCTTCACTACCTGAATAATTTCTTTTATCTCGTCATACATTTCATCAATTTCTTCATCATCTGCAGAGCTAGTTGGCATATAAACTTGTATGGGCTTTGTGTCTATCTTGGCTTTGTGTCTATCTTGGCCACAATAATGCGTTCACTATGCTGTTTGTAGTAGCTAACCCGCACTCCTATTTTTTTATTCATTATTAAACCTACTCCTGCATTACCCCTATTTGATTTTGTATTTATAACCCTGTAATCACCTGACCAAAAGTCTTGTTCCTCCTGCCACCGA